>NC_043705.1:119868679-119938378 GCF_006229205.1 Suricata suricatta
CCCGGCGGCTTCCAACGCCGTTTTTCTTTTTACATTTGAAACAGGGAGGTGCTGCACGAGGCCGGAGCACAGTGTGATTGTGTGTGTACAGTGCCGTGCTTGTGGCCCCCTGTTGTAACAAACTTTTATCATTCCGCAGTTGTTACGTTTGTGTAAATTAAAGGGAGGATTTCGTTCAGGTAAAAAGTGCAGTAGGTAAGCGAATTTTACTCAGGCGGTACGAAATTTTGTTTTAGTTTCATGAATTAGATGAAATGCGAATCGTTTATGTATTTGTAGATGTTCCAGTGCGCTAAAAGTAAATGGGAAATTTTGCCTCCAGGCTACTCCATTTGCCTCAAAAGTCACTCGCGAGACTAAATACGCTCTTGTTACTCCTCTGCTCTAGACCCTTCAACGGCATTGCGTCTAGCCGAGCGGAAGAGCCAGTCCTGACCGTGGCCTAAATCCCGCGCGCGCGACGGGATGGGGAGAGGCTGCCCTGACCCTTTGCCAGCAGCACCTCTGCCCTTGCCCTCCCCGTGCCCGGCTCTTTCCCCCAGGTATCCAGAGGGCTTGCCCCCTCACCGTCACGATTTTCCTCATGTCCTCTTGGGACCTCCGCCCCCTTGGCCCCATTAGAAACTGCAAGTTCCCTGTCCCCCCCTTTCCCATTTGATCCTTCAGGCTTTTTACCTATCTTACGTGTTCATCATATTACCCGTTTTTCCTCAGTAGAATGTTAAACTCCAGGAGAGCAAGAAACTTTGTTTTTCTCCACTGGTGTTTTGTGGAGAAAATAATGTCTAGACTAATGTCTGACACACACAGTAGATGCTTAATATTTGGTTAATGAATAAATGACAATTATAAGGGCCCTGCCCTCCACCCCCCACACGGACACACACTTTCTGTACTCTAACCCTTTATAGATACACTTACATGCTACAGAGAACTTTATGAAAGATGTGTCAAAACAAAACAAAATCTAGGGAACAACCAAGTTTATTATAGAGTTTTAGAGAAGGGCACTATAGACATTCACCTCCACAACACCAGAAGCCCACAAACTAGTGATAATTGTTCCTAGGTTTCTGTAAATGGGCTTGCTAGAGGACAGTTGAATGGTAGATCACACGATCATATTCATACTGGGCCAGTTAGCTTTGCTTTCTTCCTGAATCACAAACTACATTCTTTATCCTGTCTGCTTGCTTTCTTGCAAAATACTTGCTAAATTAAGGTCTGAGAATTTGTCTGGCCAAATCCAGCACTACTGGAAAAGTTCATTCACCAAGTACTTAATTGGGCACAAAATGTGTACCACGCACAGTAATTCAAAAGGTGCATGTTTCTGAGGCTTTGTATAAAGGACCTCATATGGCTACTTTGCTTACTATTCAATTATGCTGTCTAGCAAAGCAAATGCTAGGGAGATTTATTTTTACAGTTTCCTTCTGGAGAAAAGATTCAGTGAAAGTTTAGGTCATGCATAGAATGGATATTTTAATTCACCTTTTAGTTTACTGTTCATTACATTTACCTTATGCTAGCATTGGATATACCAATAAATTAATTGATAATGATTTTTCAAAACTGAAACAAATTGAGAATTTTTATTTCCTATTATTGCCTGGGAAAATAGGCCTTTTAAAATAAGTAAGTATACCAGTAAACTAGAAACAATACAATAAGCTTTTGGCCATGATACTCCAAATAATATTTCATGTATTGAATTTTGGGGAAAGAAACGACAGTCTTTATAACCATTAATACAAATAATTAAATATTGTTTGGTAAATCCAACTGTGTTCATTATAAGTTTACTCATTAATCTTAAGAACAGCTTTAAGTAATATACAGATGGCTCAGAATATGTTTTTCACTCAGTTCCAAACAGTATCTCAGTTTGCTTAAGGAAGCACAATTATCTTCCTATATACTTTCTTAAATGTTACTAGTAAACTAATAATTTTGCATGTCTAGGAAATAAAAGTCTGGGCAGTATTGTAGAATTTAATTTAAAAATTTAGATATGTTATTTTTCACTTCTGTAGACTTACTGGGTGCTAATTAGCCTTATGATAAGCACCTCTTACATCAGTGAATAATAAAAGGTCTCTACCTTTAAGGGTTTTAACTTGTATGTAGTTTATATATTTTTTCCAGGTCACAGAATTAAATTGTTTCAATGCACATCAGAACATTTTTCTATTAAATAAGTGTTTTGCTTGCCTAAATTTAAGTATCCAAATTGAGATCTTGTGTAGAATCTCTTAGTGTTTTCTTGATTTGTCTTGTTTTTTGATTTTGGGTTTTTTTGTTTGTTTTTTGCTTAATTATTTTGATCATCTCCATCCATTTATTTGGCTTTTACATTTTAAAATCTTTATGTTCAAAATCAATTGGCTTTATATTTCATTGTTCTATCCTTGATATGACAGTAGTTTGTAGATAGTCCAATAAACCCTTAATCTGACTTAATATTGCCCTTTTGGTTTACGTACTAAGTTGCACTAATTTTATTTATTTTGTATTCCTGGATATTCCCATATGTATTCTTGGTCAATAAATTGTATGATTTAATAAAATACTTTTAAATGGATTTAAATGATTAAATATTAATATCAGCAGGAATTAGTACAGTTGAGAAATTATGAATTGTTATTTTTTTGGAAAACATCTTGAAGATAAATACAATTTGCCATAAAATGATAGAAAAAAAATTTTAGAAAATCATTTTTTAAAAGTAAAGAACATGCAGTATGTATGTGGTCTGTAGACTATTTCACACTATCAAAATTATTTCATATTTATGATAATTAAGTTACTTTTAGGATGATTTTGATCTTAAGAAACTTCAGTGAAGAGTTTATAATAGACATTCATTTGAGGGTGAGCTATAAAAATACAAATGATAGTCTGTAAATATGTTCCTATTCCAAGTCTTCAAAGTAAATACCTCAAATTTGTGATAGTATCTAACATTTTATCCATTTTTGTTAAGATGATAGAAATTAATGGCTTTTCCCAGTGACTTTCTTTATCTTGGCCTTCCAAGAACAAGTTTTGTCCATTCATTAATTTTTCTTACCTAAGGATTTTTTCTAAATTCATAGATTTTATTATTCATGCCATCTACTTATAATCCTGTGACTTCCCTATATTTCTATGTTTATGTATCTATACTTTATACTCCAAATAAAAGTAACTAATTATACTATATTACAGTTTTGTAATGCTCATTGCATAGGGTAAGGCCCTTAAAAACTGCATGTCTGAAATATGATTTCATTATTTAGGGTCATCAAATCTTCATAAGGCCTAATCTTAATGGAACTTATATATATGCTAAATGTGAACCAGATAATTAAACTATACATGCATTTTAATCCTAAGCCAACCTGGAAAAACAGATTTAAAATGACTGTGAAAGAATACAAAATCCATTATAAACTTAACATCTAAAATAAGTAAGAAAGGAGTGCTTATGTTCTTTTAAAAGCATCTCCACTAGACCATTGTTTTAAAACTGGGTCAAGTACCATTATGGATCATGAAATTTAGTGTGCTGTGACTAGCATTTTTTACTTGAGAGATAGAAAAGAATAGGATCTAAGAGTACCATCATACATGGGAAAATCTGTATTTTAAAATAAACATTCAGTCCATTTTTGTGTGTGAATGTGCTGAGTTGCCATGTAAAATATATTTCTTACTATGGATTATAGGCCATAAGTACATTTTTTTAAAAACCTACAATTCAGGTTTTCCTTAACTCCCCTCCTTAGAAAATGAAAAAAGAATGCTAGAAAGTTTTAATTGTGTATGTAGTGACAAATTTTAGAGGAGGTGCTACGGTATTTTTAGAAGAGGTTTTAGAAAGGTGATCTTAAGGTAAATGGTAGGTAATACACTATGTAGAAATGTTAGGGACACCCGGGTGGCTCAGTTGGTTAAGCGTCTGACTCTTGGTATCAGCCCAGGTCATGATCTCACAGTTTGTGAGTTTGAGTCCTGCATCAGGTTCTGCCCTGACAGTGAGGAACATGATTGGGATTCTCTCTCTCTCTCTCTCTCTTTACTTCTCTCTGCCCCTACCCCACTGGCACTATCTCTGTCGCTCTCAAAATAAATAAACTCTTAAAAAATGTTAAATATAGTTGAAGTTGTAAGAAGGAATTAATTTCCTAGTAGATTGGTGTGTTTAAATCTATAACTATTTTTGTACTTATTTGTTGTACATTTTCTAATCTCAAATGCCCAATACAGCAAAATAATATAAGGCAAAAGATGTTTCTGTTTCTTGCTATCTTCTCTTCAATCTTAAAACAAGTGTTTAAGTAGCCATAGGAATGCAAAGAAAGCTGCTACCTTCACAGAGCAATTAGAACAAGTTATTCTCTGAAAATGGTAGAAACTCCTCTTCCCTCCAAAAAAATAAGTCTTAAGGCTTTTCTCTCTAGCCCAAATAAATAATCTTGTAAAATTTTATTTTAGAGACAGAGAGCACAAGCAGGGGAGAAGGGCAGAGGGAGAGAAAATCTTAAGAAGGCTCCAGGCTCAGCGTGCAGCCCCAAACGGGACTGGATCCCAAGACCCTGGGATCATAACCAGGGCCAAAATCAAAAGAGTAGGATGGTCAACCGACTAAGCTACCCAGGCACCTCCAAGTAAATAATTCTTAAAGTAAATAGTTAACCTTAACTTGCCATCCAATTCACTATATATTTAAATAAATGTACTTAAAATTGTGTACAGAATCCAAAAGGGGGAAATTTTAAAAGAAAATTCTGTATAGATTTGAAAGGAGGCAATAAGCTGTATAAACAAGATGAAAAATAACTATCCCGAAAATAAGGATTACATTATACTGACATTTCTTAATAAGATTTAGACATTTCAATAAAATTTAAACATTTCATTACTGTTTTGCTGGAGTTCAGTATAAATTTCAGTATTGTTCACAAGTCTTAAGAGCATTAATAAAAGTTTTTTTCAAAGATATGATGCCAGTTCCCTTTCAATTATAGATACTAAAGACCTACTTTGGTTAAAACCTTAACACAAAATTTAGAAAACTAATATAAAAATCTCTAATTCAGTTACTGAACCAAAGCTTCTATCTCATCAAATATCTCACCAATGCAATTACGTCTATTGAACTAAGAAAGCAATTATTTTGCTAGCCAGCAGAGGGAGCCAAGTCAGTCCTGAAAGGTAGGATTACAAAGAAATACCACATGACTTCCTGTTTGTTTGTTTGACTACTTGGCAGCTGTTCTCCTTTTTGAGTTTAGTCTAGGCAAAGCCAAGTAAACTGAAAGGCTACCAGATATGGATAGAGTGACAGTTTTTAACGTCAAAATTACCTTGAATGGAGCAAACTGAAAACACTTATTGCTTCAATTAAGGACAACCCAGGGAAGAATGTGTGACATAAAAGAATTCTTTAAAAACCAGGTATGAAAAGTGGAATAAGTAAGATACTTATTCAACAGTAAGATACTGATTTTCTTTCTAATACAGGTGATGAGACTAATGTCAATCAGAACAAAGCAATTAAGCAGAGGAAACTGAAGTAGAAATTTGTTTTGAGAATCAAAGAAGCAAGGAAAAATGATTACAGCAAAATAATATAATGAGATAGTTTTTCACTTTAGAAAATAGAATTGTTTCCACTACCCTTTATAAACACAACAAAAAGTAGTATCTGTTTTGGGACAAGTTTGGAGGCATATAGTTGCTAAATGGTAATTGTACTGTCAGCTTATTTAATATTTTCTAAGAACCTCAAAATGCCTGATACAACGATTATTTGAAGTAAAATTGTAAAAGCTGGGTGTTAGCTAACTGGATCAAAATAAAAAACTTAAAAACCCAAACAATTTTAGTCAAATGATAAACTAAGTAATACTAGTTTAGCTGCTTTTTAATTACAAGGTTTGTGGAACATACTGTCCAAAGCACAGAAGAACAATGGATTCAGGCAAATTTAGTTATAGGTACATTTACTTAGGTGTGTATTCATTCCAAACATGTACTTCTTGAACACTAACTCCAGAAGACATGGAGCATATATTCAATTATGAACTAGACAAAATTCTTGTTGAAAGATTTAATTTCATTAAAATATGTAAACAAATTTAATATGTAACCCATTGAATCCAAGGAGATGGCACTTAGAAGCAAATCATTTAATATTGAGCACTAGAAGGTAGCTTGTACACTTGGTAGGTCAGTTCTTTTATAATGCTACATTATAATATACTGACATATGTATTGGCATCTGGTATCAAATCAGCTAATCGTGGCAATGATGTCAAAGAAATAAAATTCATCTGATGGCAGCCTTAGAAACATTTTAAGGCCAAAAAAGCAATTCAATCAGTATTACTTCTAAGTATGTGCTGCTTTTATATACAAGTTGTGATAAATATAGACTATTAAAATTATATAAACAGCCTGACCTTTCTAATTATATTTTAAATTTTGTTAATATTCCTACCTATGGAAAAAATGCCATAATGATCTTTTTAAAATTACATTAATAAATGGCAGTAGCTTTGCCATGAACCATTTCTTTATTGATGATCATTATAATGGGCTAGTTCATCAAATTCCAATAAAAACTACTAACTTTGTCACCAAAGTCAACATTATAGAGCTAAAATATGTATTTTTTCTCATTTTCATATAGCTTTTATTTTATTATCTAAGTCTCTTATTGTAATGATAAAACTGAACAAAGGAAGGAAAGAAAATCGTTTATTCCCTGTCCTCCACAATAGGGAATGATGACAGATTAGTAAAAGCAAGAAAGCAACTTCCAGTGAACAAAATCAGATTTAGTAAAGGAATTCATTCTCCCTAAAAACTTAAATACAAAGTTTTAGTCAAAAACTTATACCCACATGTGAATACTGTTTTTTTTTTGTTTTTTTGTTTTTTTTTTTAATTTTTTAAATGTTTTATTAATTTTTGATACAGGAGAGACAGAGCATGAGAGGGGAAGGGTCAGAGAGAGAAGAAGACACAGAACTGGAAGCAGGCTCCAGGCTCTGAGCTAGCCGTCAGCACAGAGCCTGACGCGGGGCTCGAACCCACGAACATGAGATCTGACCTGAGCTGAAGTCGGAGGCTTAACCGCCTGAGCCACCCAGGCGCCCCGTGAATACTGTTTTTAATACTGCTCTTTAAACTTCTGAAATGTTTTATTTTCCTTTAAAAAAAAAAAAAAACAGCACCAGAGCCCAAGTTGCTTTGATAGTCCTGTTTCTATTTTTTTAATTTTTTAAATGTTTTATTTATTTTTGAGAGAGAGAGACAGCGTGAGCAGAGAGGGTCAGAGAGAGAGGGAGACACAGAATCCAAATACAGGCTCTAGGCTCTGAGCTAGCTAGTCCTGTTTCTAATTTGTTAGCTTCTTTCTGTCTTACACTGTTGAATTTTGTATCTTCTAAAGCACCTCTCTGATACAACTTTCTTATTGTTGCCTTTCTAATTCTACCATCAACATACAGTACCTTTCTCACATATATTCAGATGGTTCTTCATGATCATGTCCAGGAAGACTATGTAACTTCTGCTTGATAGAAGGGGAAATAACTTACATTATGAATTTAGAAGAGCTATAGTAATACTTGATAATACTTCCATGTATACAAAAGTATTTTTAATTTGAAAAATTTAGTCACATCTTATAGGCTTCCTGTAAAAATGTTGGAATATCTATTTTCTTCTAGGAGCCTAGAATTGATAAAGATTTCATGTATAATCTTGTACTTACATGAAATCTTGTGGGCTTTAATTGTACCTACAACATCGCTGTGAAAACACAGTTGTGAAATCTGGCTCTTCAAGAAATGCTCACCAGAAAACTGATTTGAAACTCTTTTATGGTGTAACTATTATGTTCAATATAATAAAAGTATGACCTCTGAATAAATGAGTCTTGAATTTTCTATATTTTTTTTAAAGTGTATTTATTTTTGAGAGAGAGCAAGCAAGAGCGGGGCAGGGACAGAGGGAGACGGAGAGAAAGAATCCCAAGCAGGCTCCGTGCTGTAAGTGCAGAGCCTGACACAGGGCTCAATCCCACGAACCATGAGATCATGACCTGAGCCAAAACCAAGAGTCGAACACTTAACCAACTGAGCCACCCAAGTGCCCCTCTCTCTCTTTTTAGAGTATTATTGTATTCCAGGAGTATTCAAAAATAAAATGCTTCTTGGGGCGCCTGGGTGGCTCAGTCGGTTAAGCCTCCGGCTTCGGCTCAGGTCAGATCTCACGTTCGTGGGTTAGAGCCCCGCATCGGGCTCTGTGCTGACAGCTAGCTCAGAGCCTGGAGCCTGCTTCCAGTTCTGTGTCTCCTTCTCTCTGCCCCTACCCCTCTCATGCTCTGTCTCTCTCTGTATTAAAAATAAATAAAACATTAAAAAAATTTTTTTTAAATAATAAAATAAAATCCTTTTCTTTAGATTTAGTTTTAATTACAATGAAATAGACTACCAGGAGGCATGTCTCTTAGCCTTGGATTGTCAGGTGTTAACAAGTCCCTGGGCAAGTCCAGAGCTGTGACTGTACGGACAGATGCCTGTGTAGCTGCTGGGGCAATCAGGGCAAGCAAGTGGCATCACATAGTCCTGTAAAGGGTCTTTGGTTCTCCCTTCTGCTCACTCTCCCTGACACTCGACTCTGCTCAGGAGCCCAGGTTCTATCACAGGTACCGTCTACCAGTCTCGCTGTATAAATAAAGATTTTTACTTTTTTTTTAACGGAAGTATAGTTGGTACACAATGTCTTAAAGAAATTTTGAATTTATTTATCCAAAATTGGGGGATAAATTGTTGTTTGCTTATGAATGCACAACATTTTTATTATTATAAACTATAGATTCTTCTTTCAACAAGAATGTGACCAGCACCTATGTACTAGAAACAGTGAATACAAATGAGTAACCTCTTTCCTTATAATGCAGCCCAGAGGAGGACTAAATTAAGTACATTTAAAAGAGTGAGACAAATGCCCAAGAGTTGTATCAAAAATGCTATGAAAATAAGAAATAAATAAAAAGTGCTTTGAAAGTACCAAAGATACCTGAAGTCTTGAGAGAAGCTTCACAGGATAGGTGAAATTTGAATATTAGTGAAGGATAAACAAGTTTTTCAGGCAGAGAAAGATAGGAAGGAAGAAAATCAACCATTCTAAAGAAAGAAGGGAAAACAAAAAAGTGCAGGTACATAAGAATGTTCCTTATATTTCATAATCTGAAAATTGGTTTGTTTATAATGCAGATTAGGAAAGGAGAATGGGGTCTGCTACCCGAGTATAGATTGTTTGGGTTTTGCCTCACACTCAACCGGTGAAGAATTTTACATCCAAGATAATATGATAAAATTTGCATTTTAGAATAACTGCAAATTTATATTAAAAAGGAGTACCTAGGGGAACCTGGGTGGCTCAGTCAGTTGAGTGTCCAACTTCAACACAGGTCATGATCTCACAGTTTGTGAGTTCTAGCCCCGCGTCAGGCTCTGTGCTAACAGCTCAGAGCCTGGAGCCTGTTTCAGATGCTGTGTCTCCCCCTCTTTCTGAGCCTCCCATAATCATACTCTGTCTTTCATGATAAATAAACATTAAAAGTTTTTAAAGCAGTACCTACTACATTGGGAAAAAGACAAAGATAATAGCTAGTAAAGTGTGGTGAAGTCTCATGCAATTTAAAAATATGTGTCCAAATGCGTATTCATACTCTGACATAATACTTTCTCATCTGGACTCTTGATATAGCTATATTGTTTTTGTAATTTTAATTGAAACAGAAAGCTTAGGCAACTGAATGAAGGAAGAATGGAATGTGAACAGGCTGGAGAAATATGAGTAAAAAAGAAAGCTAATGTAGTTGTTTAAGTGGAGAGGAGAAGGTAAATTTAAAAGATAAAGTAGAATCTAGGACTTGTTGAATCAATGAAGATGTAAGGTAAGAGAAAGTGGGGAGAGGAGGACTCAAATATTACTGACAATTCAGGTTTAGTTCTCTAGATGGATTCTGGTGTTATTAAAGAAGATAGACATGCAGGAGAAAGTGTAGGCTGAAAGCAGAGAAGAGTACAAATAAGTCAGTTTGGAATCAGTTAAATTTGAGTTGCCTATTAGACTCCCTATTGGAAATATCCAGTAGGCAGTTGAAAACATGTATGAATACTTAGGAGATAGAGCTAGAGCTAAAGATATGAGAGTCATCTTCATATAAATGATATTTGAAGCCACAGAGTAGAAGCCAGAGAGAGTCTATAAAATGAGAAAGAATGAAAGAATTATAAGGAGCACTAAGGAAAAAGCAAGCTACCAAAGTTTGCTGTGATTTAATAATCTAGGACTTTCCCCCTAAAATATCTGAAAAGAATCCTTTTATTTACAAAACATTTAGTTAAATATTGTAACAAATGCTTGGCCCTAAAGTCAAGAACCTATTAAATGTTACTTTATCTAATTCTGGAAATTATTCAATTACTATCTTACCTTTTTTTAAAAAATTTTTAAATGTTTATTTTTTGTTTTGTTTTGTTTATTCATTTTTGAGAGAAACAGAGGGAGAGAGAGAGACTGAGCATGAGCAGGAGAGGCACAGAGAGAGAGGGAGGGAGACACAGAATACAAAGCAGGCTCCAAGCTCTGAGCTGTCAGCACAGAGCCCGACAGAGGGCTCAAACTCAGGACTGTGAGATGATGACCTGAAGCCGAAGCTGGACACTTAACCGACTGAGCCACCCAGGCATCCCTGTGTCTTTTACCTTTTACATGAAAATGGGAGAGTAGTATAGCAGAGGTCAATTTCCTAGAAGAATAGAAAAGGTCAATGACATTTTATTTTTAAGCAGCAAATTCTTCTTAACATTACATAATACTACAACCCAGATCTAGAATGTTTAGTTAGAGCTTTCAAACTTTCCAAGGAGTTTCTGTCCATACTAGTCCCAAGGGGCCACTCCAATCCAATCCATACTCCTGCCTGTTCTTGCTGCTTCACTTATATCATTCCTTTTTAACCCCCATTTATCTTACTACTAATCTTCTTATAATATCTGTCTAGTCACCATTGGTTTCGAATTTCCCCACATTTTGATTCCTTTAAAAGTCAAGGATAGGGGCACCTGGGTGGCTCAGTCAGTTAAGCATCTGATTTCGGCTCAGGTCATGATCTTGCGTCTCATGAGTTTGAGCCCCTCATTGGGCTCTGTGCTGACAGCTCAGAACCTGGAGCCTGCTTCAGATTCTGTGTCTCCCTCTCTTTCTGCCCCACCCCAATCGTGCTCTCTCTGTCTCTCTCTCTCAAAAATAAATAAGTATTAAAAAAAATTTAAAAGTCAAAGGTGATATCAGTCTTCATTATTCCTTT
This sequence comes from Suricata suricatta, assembly GCF_006229205.1. Classification (NCBI taxonomy): domain Eukaryota; kingdom Metazoa; phylum Chordata; class Mammalia; order Carnivora; family Herpestidae; genus Suricata; species Suricata suricatta. The sequence goes on from NC_043705.1 coordinate 119,880,060, forward strand.
CACCTACTAGTAAGAAACTAACCTAGCATGGAAATGAAAACTATGCAAAACATAACATTCCAAAGATATCCATGTTTTTCAATAGTGAACCACAACAGTTAGAAGTCTGTCTGTGGGCCACATACATTTTAAATCATAACAGCAATGGAATTCTAGTCTATAAACTATTCAAAAGTATTTGGTTTCATAGTGTCCAAATAGCTTAATCAGTTTTATTCATTAAAAGGCGCACAATTATGGGCCAATTACTAGTCTTCAATCAATTTTGAAAAATCAATCAGGATATTGTACAACAGACCAAACTTTGCTCAAGAATGAAGGGCTGTTGGGGGCACTTGGGTGGCTCAGTTAGTTAATCTGAGTCTTGATTTCAGCTCATATTATGGTCTTAAGGTTCATGAATTCAAGCCCCGCATCAGGCTCCACACTGACAGTGGGTAGCCTGCTTAGGATTCTCTCTCTTTCCCTCTCTCTCTACCCCTTCCCCACTTGTGTGCATGCTATCTCTCTCTCTCTCTCCTCTCTCTCAAAATAAATAAAACTTAAAAAAAAAAGCAAAAAAAAGAATGACGATCTGTTCAACAATGGTACTGCAACATCTGGATGACCACATGCAAAAGAATGAAGCTGAACCCTAACTCTTTATACCATTTGCAAAAATTAACAGAAAATGGATCAACAACCTAAATATAAGAGCAAAACCCATAACACTTAGAACAAAACATGGGAAAGGATACATAAATGTGACACCAAAAGCTCAAGCAACCAAAAATAAATAAAGAAGTAAATTGCACTTCAAAATTAAAGACTCTTGTGCTTCAAAGGGCACAAGAAAGAAAATGATAAAACACACACACACACACTCACACACAGAATGGGAAGAAAATTTGCAAATCATATATCTGATCCTTATCTAGGGATCTATATCTAGAATATATAAAGAACACTTAAAACTCAATAGTAAAATAACAAATAGCCCAATATAAAAATGGACAACAGATCTAAATACATATTTCTCCAGGGAAGAAATACAAATGGCTACTAAGCACGTATAAAGATGTTCAACATCATTAGTCATCAAATCAAAGTCACAATACTCATATCCACTAGGATGACTAGAACAAACAAACCAGATAACAAGTATTGGTAAAGATGTAAAAATATTAGAACCCTCTTACACTGCTGGTAGGAATATAAAAGAGTATAGCCACTTGAGGAAACAGTCTGGCAGCTCCTGAAATAATTAATCACCTAGTTACTATATGACCCAACAATTCTATTCCTAGGCATATACCCAAGAAAATGAAAACGTATATTTACACAGAAATTTGTAACACAAATGTTTACAGTGGCATTATTCAGAATCACCAAAAAGTGCCAACAACTTAAATGTCCACCAACTGACAAATGTGTAAACAAAATTTAGTATATTCATACAATGGTACATTATCTGGCATAAAAAGGAATGAAGTATGGACACATGCTGCAACATGAATGGACCTTGATATCATTATGCTAAGCCAATCACACACAAAAAAAAACCCTCATATGATATGACTGTATTCATATGAAGTCCAGAATAGGGAAATCTATAGAGATATAAAATAAATTAGCAGTTTTTAAAGTTGGGAGTATGGGTAGTGAGTGTATGGGAGGGGTGATAGCGAAAGGTACTGGGTTCTTTCTGTGGTAATCTTCTAAGACTGACTACAGTAATGTTTGAGTGTATCTGTAAATAGACTAAAAACCATTTGACTGTACACTTTAAGTGAGTGAATTGTATGGCATATGAATGGCATACTTTCTATCTCAGTAAAGCTGTTAAGTAAAAAACAAAACGAGGACTTTATATAAGCAGGGCACATCTCATATTTCACTGTATGTTTATATTACTGAAAGTGGCTCTCAGATTCAATTTCCATGGTTTTAGGAAAGAGAATATAATACACATTAACAGAGTTGGAAAACTCATATATTGCAAGAATTTGGCCACCGAGCCAGAAACTCTGGGATAGTAATGTGTGACATATATATTCATCTTCAATATCCTAGGAATACTATAGGTTTTTGGTAGGTATAGTTTGCCTTCAGCTCAATCAGTTCCTAATTAGACCCATTTTGACAAGGCAGATGCTTAAAACATTCAAACACATCACTCTAAAGTCAGCTGCAGGAACTTAAAGCATAATTCATGCTTATGAAAATTTGTGAATTTCTTTAGAAATCCTGACTATTTCTACCACATAGCTTGGCAGTTCTTCAAATTCTGTGATTCCATTTAGCACAAGGCAGTTCTGATATGGGACATGAACGCACGTTCCATGTAATAACCACCCACTCCCCATGTTCTGGCTTGAATATTAATAATTCTAGTTCCTTCACCAACTCATCAGTTCTTTTACTTTTGGTCTGCAGTCTCAAGTTCAGTTTAGTAAGGTATCTTGATTATAATACCAAACAAATTATAACCGTGTTAGCTATTTGGGCTCTGTTACAGGCTGAACATTTATGTGCTGAAATTCATGTGTTGAAGCACTACCACCCAATATGATGCTGTTAGGAGATAGAGCCTTTGAAAGGTAATTAGGTTTAGATGAAGTTATGAGGTTACAGCCCACATGATAGAATTAATGCCCTTACAGAAGAGGAAGAGACACCAAAGACTCCTTTCTCTGCTATGTGAGGATTCAACAAGAAGGCAGCCATTGCAAGCCAGGAAGAGAGCCCTTGCCAAGAACCAAATTGCCGGTACCATGTCTTGGACTTTCCAGCCTCCAGAATTGTGACAAATAAAGGTTTGTTGTTTACCACCCAGTCTATGGTATTTTGTTACAACAGCCCAAGGCGGCTAAGACAGGCTCGGATAACGTTGGGTCTCTTTTATTACCAAAATTTTTAGATCTGAAATAAAATCAGTTAACTCTCTTCAAGTCTCTACAATCTAGCCACTTTACTGCATTAAAATAATTCATTGCATTTAGAACAGCACAATGAAATAGTACCAAAAAATACTTAAAATAGTCTTAACAAGAAATTTGTGACATCTATATAAAAAATGTACAGGGGCGCCTGGGTGGCTCAGGTCAGATCTCACATTCGTGGGTTCGAGCCCTGCGTCAGGCTCTGTGCTGACAGCTCAGAGCCTGGAGCCTGTTTCTGGTTCTGTGTCTCCTTTTCTCTCTGCCCCTCCCCCTCTCATGCTCTGTCTCTCTCTGTAACAAAAATAAATAAAACATTTTTTTTAAATGTACAAAATTTTATGGAGTATTACTCAGCAATCAAAAAGAATGAAATCTTGCCATTAGCCACTACGTGGATGGAACTAGAGGGTATTATGCTAAGCGAAATTAGTCAGAGAAAGACAAATATATGACTTCACTCATATGAGGACTTTAAGACACAGAACAGATGGACATAAGAGAAGGGAAGCAAAAATAATATAAAAACAGGGAGGGGGACAAAACATAAAGAGACTCTTAAATATAGAGAACAGAGGGTTACTGGAGGAGTGGTGGGAGGGGGATGGGCTAAATGGGTAAGAGGCATTAAGAAATCTACTTCAGAATTCATTGTTGCACTATATGCTAACTAACTTGGATGTAAATTTTTTAAAATGTATAAAAGTTTTATACTGACAGCTCTAAAAACTTTGGAAGAAGAGAACTGCCCTTCATTTATAGGGTTTTTTAGAACTTGAAAAAATGATTCTAAAATTTATATAGAATAATTGATGGAAACAAGGACTTTTAAATTTTTTTATTTATTTTTGAAGGAGAGATAGAGCATAAGCAGGGGAAGAGCAGAGAGAGAGGGAGACAGAATTCAAAGAGATTATGACCTGAGCCAAAGTCAGACGCTTAACCAACAGAGCCACCAAGGTGCCCCCAAAGATATTTTTTAAAAGAAGAGTTATTGGAATATCTGTCTGGTTCAGTAAAGTATGTGACTCTTGATCTTGGGGTTGTGAGTTCAAGCCCCACCCAAAGCTGCTTCTTTGGGCATAGAGCTTACTTCAAAAAAACAGTTATTGGTAAAGAAAATTTGTCTCTCTAAATATTAAAACACATTATAAAACTAAAATAATTGCAACATAATCATCATAGAATTTACAGATAGTTGGAAGAAATTCCAGTATGTCATAACCCAAAGGGGAGGGATAGACTATTTAACAAATGATGCTGGGAAATGACTTCTTGTAAATCCAGTTTTATTCAAGCCAGAAACCTAGAAATCTTAACAACCTCTCTCCTTCATGTCCCCTGTCCTCCTTTAATTCAATCACCAAATCCTGTTCATTTTGTCTTCAAATTATCTGTTGAATCTTTCCACTTCTGTCTCCAGTGAAAATAACTTAGTTGTTAGTTATCACTGGTAGCCAGAATTGGCTGCCATCATTTCTCACCTATTACTACAACAGCTTACTTATTGGGCTTCTGGCATCCACAAAGACTCCCTCCAGTTCTTTCTCCTGCAGCCACAGTGATCTTTGGAAAACATAAATTTGATCATATAAACCTCCTGCTTAAGACCCTTAAATGGTTCTCATTACTCATAAGATAAAGATTAAAATTCTTAACATGGTGCAAGGCTCTGCATAGTGTGTCCTTGCCCACCTCTCTAATCTCATCTCACATTAATCTCTACCCTGCAGTTCATGATCCAGACACTGGCTCTCTTCCCAGTGCTTAGACTAATACTCTGCTTCCTGCTACCAAGGACTCCACAATTCCTTTCCTTCAGGACTTGTACATCACTTTGCATTTATACGTTCATTAAGGTGATTATTTGATTTATGTCTGTCTTTACCATCTAAACTGTAAGTTCCACTATAGTAGGGGCCATATCTGGTTTATTAGCACATAACAGAATACATGCTTGATAAACATTCACTGAATGTATAACTGAATAATAAATGAATGAAAATAAGCTAGATTCCCATATTGGATTCATTAAAATAAGTTACAGATGAAATTACAAATTTTAAATGTTAAATCAGATAATTTTTAAAAATGATTACTTAGTTAATAGAACTCAGGATGTGAACAAATTCTTTTAAACAAATAGTGAAACAAAACTGCTTATAATATCAAAGACAAATTAAATGTCTTCCCATTGAGTATTTGTTTAAAAAATATACATATAATGTTTTAAAGAACATTATAGGAGAATAAGCACATAATAAAGCATAAAAATCACAATGTATATATATAATTCCAATTCTAAAATTTAAAAATTGGTTAGAAAGAAATATACCAAAAAGTTATCTCTGAAAGGTGACCTTAAAAAGTAATTGATTTTCTTTTCCATACTTTCTTTTCTTTAACTCAAACTTTTTATTACTGACCAAGAACAACTAAACAAAGATACATACTTTTAATGTTATTAAAGAATTTGTAAACATTTTTTAAACTCTGAAATATTGAAATATTGCTGAGTATAGACAGATCATTTTATTAAGCTTTCATGGAATGGACAGTTTTCATGCTTATTTTTAATTCAGAACTTAAAAGTGATTGAAAAGTATCCAGTTCATTTTTTATTAGACTAATAGGATCCTGAGGCTTAAATATAACCAAAAAATTCTTAAAACAGAAACTGAAGAAAATTTCAATTAAATACCAAAAATCTTAATTCAATAGTGATTTAAAGAATCCACCATAACAATTATGTTCATAACAGGACTGCAAAGATGTGAACCTATTAATACCACATATATCATATCAATCAGTTAAATCAGAAAATACATATGATCATCTCAATAGATGCCTAAAAGGTATTCAAGATCCATCACATGTAAACTCTTGGAAAGCAAATCAGTGGGAATGGGAAATTACAACAACTAGTTCTGTGAAAACTGGACATTTGCAAAAATTTATTTAGTGTCTTATTCATAATTCTACCTACTCTAAACAGGAAGAATTAAAAGTCAAGCAGTATAAATCATGAAGAGAATATAAGAGGTTTTTGATTGAGCATTTCAAAGCTTAAAAAAGTATAAAAACTTTTAAAAAGAGAAAATATGAAAAAGTTAAGTCATATTTACAATCATAGGCCCAAAGTCCAACATTTCTTGGATTAATGATCAGATACAATCTAAATTTCAAATGGAAAATTTGTCCTAGTGGTATAAGTTGAGCAGACTTTTATAATAAGTGGTAAGTCAGAGACTTCCTTCATTTGTTCCTTAGTAGTTTGTGCAGGACTTAACACATATATTAATATATTAATATATTCTTAATGTACTCTTTTAAAAGATGTATCTTTTCCTCCAACTACTCTTGTATTTGCAGCAACACAGTGCTTGGCTAGCACTCTATAAATATTTGTTGAATGAATGACCCACAAATGACCATATTTTAATTCAAATTAAATGTTTCTGCATTTTCCCCCTTCTCCTACACTATCAGGGCAAGGAATACCCTATAGCTTGGAATAAAATCTAGGGAGAAACCCCATGGACTGTAAATTGGGATAGCACTTACCAAATTACACATTTTGGCAAGTCACTCTAACTTTTTTTGTGAACAGGTTGACAATATGATATTGTCTGTGCTGAATCTATTTTAACATTAATTAATTATATTGAGTCACTATCCCACTATTACTCAAATTATTTCATGGAATATTAGTTTTAAAAATAAAGAAATCTTTGGCCATATTTCCCTCTTGAAGATTTATACTGCATATCAACATATTGAATGTTCTGAAAAGTTCCTCAATAAAGAAATCTGTTAAATTTTGCTGAATTCAATGTTTTTGATCATGAAACCATTTATCATAAGCCTCTATTACTGTCTTTAATATTAAAGACAGTATTATTTATATTTCCACTTTTCTGTGGAAAACCACATTCCCTAATTCCAAACTGAAGTGATAATTATGTAAACATCTTGGAAATTGAGTGAATAGACATTGTTTAAAGTTTGTTTCCTAAACTAAACCAAATAGGCCCACCTGGTTAAAATAGAACCACATATTCTTAGAGCTTAGAGGTTTTTGTTATATAATAAGTTTGTTATATAACTCAACACACATTAACCTTTTAACACATTAACACATTTACTGTTATCTTTTCAATACTTTTAACAATTTAAACCTTATGTTTTAAAAGTAACTTATGCAAATATAAAGTATTTTTGAAATCAGTATTCAGATGAAATCAGTAAGATTTAAAAAAATTTTGGGGGTGCCTGGGTGGCTCAGTCAGTTAAGCATCCGACTTCAGCTCAGGTCATGATCTCATGGTTCGTGGGTTCAAGCCCCATGTCGGACTCCGTGCCGCCAGCTTAGAGCTTGAAGCCTGTCTTTGGATTCTGTGTCTCCCTCTCTCTCTGACCCTCCCCTGCTCACACTGTCTCTCTCTCTCAAAAGTAAAATAAAACATAAAAAAATTAAAAAAACTTTAAAGTGTCAGGATATATATGAAAGAAGAAAAGCAATATTGCAAGAATGGATCCATTTTTAGCCTATTCTCATAAAACAGAGGCAAATATTACATCCTAAAGTGTTACACTTTTATATCTAACCTTTGTTGTTAATTTGAAATTTTATTTCTATGTGAAATAGAGAATTTCATCAAGCACACACCTTAAACATTTAGATTTAAGTAATTAACTGGTAGGACTTAAGATAATCATTTACTAAAAACTCACTTAACTCTATAAACTTTTGTTCCCTCATCTATAAACTGACATTATAATTGTGGCCAATGAATATGGCTAAGGGTTAGAATTAAAGGAGATAACACTTGTAAAATTTTAGCACTATGGCTGGCGTATAATCAATTTTAAATAAGTATGATTATTGGACACTCTCAAGTTTTAATTCTAACTCTGATACTAGGCAAGTTATCCAAAATAACCCAGTTTTTGTATTTTTAAAATACTATTTAGCTCATAGAACTGATGTAAATATTTTGCAATGAAAAAATAATATTAAAAAAAAATCCCTGGTGCCAGTTGAGAATTTTAAAATGCTTTCCCCTCTTTAATTTCTCTCCTCTACCAAAAAATAAAGATTACCAGTTAACTTTTCACAGATTTTTCTGATACTTTCAATGTTACTAAAATTATAAACCAAGAAACATCCTTGGCCTTACTAAGAAATGAATATGCTGTGACTAAGGCACTATAAGATTTTATCAATTTCACTGATGAATAAACTATTAGAAAAGTATTAGCCTAAGTCATGGAGAATTTATGGCAAAGGCAAAAATAAGCTAAGTCCTAATACTCAACTCATCATCACATAAATTAAAGGCCCAGGCTATAATACAGCTACTTACACCCAAATTATCACAGAGATAGTATATATACTACAACATTATTAGTTATTGCTTATTATATTCTCTAGAAAACAAATTACTAATATTCTTAAGGCTTTCATTCGTTAAAAATGATTTAAAAATGCTTTACATGTCTTCAATTCTGTTTTGGTTAGAAGCAAAAAAAAAAAAACCTGATATATTACTGTGGGAAAGCAATCTAAATCCCATGTCTACATTTTTATTTTGACTCTATCATGAGCTAGTATTGTGACCACTTTAAATGAATCTTCGCTGTTAACCGTTTCAACTTAAAATGGAAAGATAACCTAAGTAACTGCTGAGGTTTTTTACTTATAGGCAGGATGCTGCTGTGGCTAAAGCATGGATTTAGTTGTCAGATCTGGGCTCCTTACACTACAGTAACCTCGTCTAGTTTATATATATATATTTTTTTTAATTTTTTTCTGTTTTATTTATTTTTGAGAGACAGAGAGAGACTGCACAAGCAGGGGAGGGTCAGAGAGAGAGGCAGACACAGAATCCGAAGCAGGCTCCAGGCTCTGAGCTAGCTGTCAGCACAGAACCCGGCACAGGGCTGGAACCCACGAACCGTGAGATCATGACCTGAGCTGAAGCCGGACGCTTAACCGACTGAGCCACCCAGGTGTCCCTCCTAGTTTATATTTTTGAGAAAATTACTTGCCACAAAAAAAGCTCATCGGTCTTTTTTTTTTTTTTTCCAGTGAAAAGTCAAATCCTGGATGGGTGCTGAATAAAAGTTAAATCACTCCATCAAATCTACATTCCCTTTGTTCCTTGTAGAAACCTGGACTTTTTCTTTGGTCTAATTCAACTAGTTACCAAAACTCTGGGCACATGGATATTTTTCTACTTGTTTTAAACATTAAAAGTCACAAAACTCAAATCGCATGTAATGTAATCATACATTTAATGAGTAACCTTCATTGAAAAGAATACATTTGCATGAACCAGGGGCTGTGCTGGTAAATCCAAGACCTACGGTTTTCCTCCTCCTGCTGTTTACACCGCGGCTTCTCAGGAGTCTAAAATATATGAGGTGTTGAGTTTAACTGCTGATTCTATTTATAGTGTTTGGGCACATCCCACGTGCCCTCCCAGCCCTGACCTGACGCACATGAGGGACGAGGTCCAGAACAAGCCTTTCTATTAGCCGTTGATAGTTCTGGGGAATTCATGAACAGGGTCTGAGGAGTGCTTGTATTCCTGAAAGGAGACACAGTAACAGGGGCTGGGTGTTATTACAGAATTATCTAATTAGTAATTAGGAGGAAAAACTGTGAAGCCACTTACCTGAGCGGGAAGCCTGGGATTAAACCATTCCTCCTAGAGAATTCCCATTTGGGAAAGAAAGAGATTACCAATTCCAAATTCTCACCTTTGACTCACTTATTTTATGGCACAGGTTTGTTTATTGTAACTTATTCTATTGATTTCATTGGTGACAGTGAAGTTCTCTTGTTCACTATGGGACTGAATAAGTTATATTTGCAAGAAAATCCCCCCTCTACACACACTGCTCCGGGAAAATGGGAGCGTCCACTGGCCATCGGTGTGGTCTGTCCTCAGCTCAGCTAGTAACCCCGCATGCGCCTAGCTGGCTGGATGTGTTTCTGTAAATTATAGCGCAGAGAAGACTGTTTTCATATTACAAGCGTTAACTCCTAATGGAGATTTTAAAAAGTAAAATTAATGAAAAAAGAAGGAAGATATTTTAAAAGAATTGCATTGCCTTTATGATACACAAACTACAATGAGCTAGTTTTATTTTTTTACATTTTATAAAATTGCCAATGATATAAATTAGGTGGGTTTCATTTGAACACTTTTCTAAATATAGAGTTAAATACAGTTTACAGTTTGTGAAAAACAAAATGTGAAGTGTATTTTTTTTTCACATGAGAATAGCTTTATATTTTTCTGCCTTTAATTTTAATACATGATCATTCTTTTAATCATTTTCTTAACGTTTTTTCATTTTTGAGAGACAGAGCATGAGCTGGGAAGGAGCAGAGAGAGAGGGAGACACAGAATACAAAGTGGGCTCCAGGCTCTGAGCTGTCAGCACAGAGTCTGATGGGGAGCTCCAACCCACAATGAGATCATGACCTGAGCTGAAGTCTTATACTTAAAGGCTAAGCCACCCAGGCACCCCAATGGCCATTCTTTTAAAAGCAAAACAATGCACAAACACATAAGGGATAAAACTAAAATCAACTGAACCTCACCATTCAGAGACAAGCACTACTAAAATTTTGTTAAACAATTTCCTAGTCATCTTATAATGTATATACACTGACACACAGACACACATGTACTGTAATTTTACATAACTGGACATCTTATATGCATACTGCTTTGTACACTGCTTTCTAATGAAATACTGTTGTGTATGTCTTATATCATTATTTTATGACTAAGTAGTATGGTTGAACAAAAAGTTGTTCAATCAACTCCTGTTGAAGAACAATTAAATTGCTTTCAATTTTTTATAGCATATAATAACACTATAGAGAATATCCTTAAATATAATCTTTGGGTACTTTTTGGGTTTTCTACTTGACATAAACTTCTAAAAGTGGAATTGCTGGAGCAAAAAATTATATCCATTTAAAAAATTTGGTATGTATTTTCAAACTGCCCTCCAGAAGTAGATTGATTTACAATCCAATGTAGTACAAGAGAACATCCATTTCTCACCACTCTCAACGTCAACTACTATCATAAACCCTTTTAAACTTTGATAATCTGGAAAGTTTTTCTTTATTAGCTTTTTCGCATTTTTTATTATTAACTAAGCTGACTAGCTTTTCTTGTGTTAACTGTTCATTTGCATTTCATCTTCTGACACTTTTCATGTCATTTACATATTTTTCTATTATGGCAGCCATCTATCTGAATTCTTTATTTTTTTGAATTATTTTTAAGAACTTTATATATTAATATTAACTTCTTGTTTATATTAACAAATATAAGGATGTTTTTCTGAGTTACTTTCCTTGTAATTTTGCCTATGTGTATTATTGCAGACATATATTTAAAGTTATCAAATGTATATTTTTATTACTCTTACTGTTTGATTATAGAATTTTAAAGTATAAGAATACAAAGAATTATAAAGTAGGTACTTTTCTACAGATTGTCAGCTCCACCAGTTTCAGAGGTATGTCAGGGTGATTCATTTGATTGACTCATCCTCTACCCTCCCAAAAGTACTTTTACAAAAGTCTACCCATTAAGATTTCATTACAATGTTATGACCTAACAATACTGCAACCAGAAAGTAACCTTAATCAGAGATAGCTCACATACAATAAGTTACAATTAATTTTCACATTACTCCATCTTTCCCAGATACTGAGAACGTTCACACAGACTCTAGCCTGCCCAAGGAAAGCATCCCACTCTGAAGCCCCAACCAGGAAAAAGTACACAAAGATCTAGACCCTGTCAACCTTTTAAATCCTGATAAACATCATAAAATCTGTGCCTTACTACCTTGCAACATTAATAATCACTCTCAACTGCTGCTGTTTTGTTTATTTAAAAAAATGTTTTAATGTTCATTTTTGAGAGATAGAGAAACAGAACATGAGCAGGGGAGGGGCAGAGAGAGGAAGAAACAGAATCTGAAGCAGGCTCCAGTCTCTGAGGTGTCAGTGTAGAGCCTGACACGGGGCTCAAACTCACCAGCCGTGAGATCATGACCTGAGCTGAAGTCAGACGCTTAACCAACTGAGCCACCCAGACGCCCCTCAACTGCTGTCGTTTTAGATAACTCCTCCACAAATAGTGCTTAATGACAAGCTTTTACCTTCTTTTAAGTTGTCTTTGAAAAAAATTACAAAAATGAGATTATTAGATCAAACATTTATATAAGTCTAGTTACCTAGTGCTATATTTTTTATCCAAATAGACAATACCACTAAATTTGTTTTGTGTTTCTATTCTATCCCAACTATAATAGTTTTGAGTGTTATTAACAATTATTTTTGTTAGTTTACTAAGTATAAGAGAAGTATATTGTAGTTTTAATTCATATTTCTTTGATTTTTCTACATGCCTTATGTTTCCATTTTTGTTTATATTTTGTATTAACTTTTTAAAATCATGATTAAATTTGTCTTTCTCTCTAGAGATTTAAAGTAAGTAGGAAAATGAAGAATATGTACTTTTTTGAGCAGAAAAAGAAATGAAAATACAAAACAATACATTCTAACCTCAATTCCTGGATTCACTTTCTGCTAATCTTTGAAGTCATTTCACATGTGTAATCAAATTTAGAATTGGGCCTAAAATTTACTTTCCACTTTGAAGCTAGGATTATCTTTTAGATTTAGAAGCTTAAAGCACTTAAAGTCCCTGATTTTAAACTTTGTTTCTCAGTGCCTCCATGATTTGACCTCTGTCAATTCTCAATTTCAGCATGTGACCCTCACTCTCAATACTGGCCATCTATTATGTTAGTTCAGGAAATCTCTTGTCCTTAGTACCCATGCACTGTTCTTTCAGCCTGAAAGCTTTTCCTGTACCTTCTCCACCAATGTATCTTCATTCTTCGGAGACCTCTTGGAACATTATATGGTTTGGTGCAGGTGGTCAAGGAAAGATCCCTAAAAAATGACGATTACCCAAAGATCACTAAGAAAAATAATACAGGGGGTGCCTGGGTGGCTTAATCGGTTGAGTGTCCAACTCTTGACTTCAGCTCAGATCCTGATCCCAGGGTCCTGGGGTCAAGTCCTGCATCAGGCTCAGTGTTGAGTACAGAGCCTGCCTGAGAGTCTCAATCTCTCTCCCTCTGCTCATCTCCCCCTACCCATGCTCTTGCTCACTCTCTCTCTCTCTCTCTCTCTCTCTCTCTCTCTCTCTCTCAAATAAATAAATAAATAAATAAGTGAATAAATAATAAAAATAACAATAAAAAAGTAGGGGGAGAAAGAAAAAGAAGAGAAAAAGAAAAGAAAAAGAAAACCAGAATCATATAATGAGGGCTTCTGCTGAGAAACTTCATGCAAATAAGGAGTCCCAAAATTCACCTTCCACAGTAACTCACCTTCCACAGTAAATCCACCTCTGGGTGTAATACCTGCCTTACTTCTATTACAGGGTCATGACACTCAAAAGAGATACCATAATCTAGAAAGAACTTGAAATGTAAAGCAGTGCAGAGCGGTTATCCTTCTTATTTGATATGGACAACAGCAATAAAGGTTTAATAATCTCAATACATTGGCAAATTTTTCCTCTGTTGACAAGTGAACCTAATCTATGTTCATTTAATTTATGAGCTACTCTACTCTTTAGGGGATGTTAGCCTGTCTATACTGTGCACAACTTGGCCACAGAAATACATTTTGTTTGAATTAATATACTTTTCCTTAAGGCTAATAGTTGCATTTATTTGTTAAAAGTGTATTTTTTTTAAGTAATGTCTACAGCCATAGTGGGGGTCGAACTCACAACCCAGAGATGAAGAGTCACATACTATATAGACTAAGCCAGCCAGGCACCACTATGCTAGTAATTGCATTGAAAAACATATACTTTGATGGGCCTTTGGCATCCTCCAAGAAAAGTAGTTAAATGATAAAATAGTAGAAGTGTCAGTAAGACTAATTTTCTGATCTTTGACAATAATTGGTTAATTGTTAAAGTACAACATGTACTTGTAAAAAGAGATTCAGCTGATAAATGTGGAGAAGAAGGGGCCTACAGGCAATGGGCTGAACAGAGGGCAGGAAGGCAAGCTCTTGGAGAAGAAAGAGAAGAGGGTGAAGACAAACTCCATCTACTTTGCAGTTGTCTTTGGATTAGCCTGGGAACAACAGGCATAATGATAGGCATCATTTTTCTATACTGTTATGAAATATTTTTATTATTTTACTTTACAATTGTGTTATATGCAAATGAAAGTTTATTCTAATTTTTTGTAGTTCCAAGTAAAATAAATCTATAAGAGACATTCATGTTGAGAATTTATAAATATTTAAATATGTTATGCCTGTAAATATAAAAAAATTTTTTTCAGAATATTTCTTATAGTTGTTATTCATTCATTCATTAGCAACTATTTGTTGAGATATTATTAACCAATATTTACTGGGATACCATTAAAAAATTCTTTTTTGAGATAGAGAGAGAGATAGAACACAAGTGAGGAGAGGCAAAGAGAGAGGGAGACACAGAATCTGAAGCAGGATCCAGGCTGTGAGCTCTCAGGCTTGAACCTACAAACCATGAGATCATGACCTAAGCCAAAGTCGGAAGTTAACAGACTGAACCACCCAGGTGCTCTACTGAGAAACCATTTTAAATGCTAGGGATGCAATGGTGAACTAGAAAGTTTATATTCTATGTGGGTAAAAATAGTCAATAAACTAAAGAGCAAATAAGTATTGAATATACAAGTGTGGTAAGGATTGTGAGGGAAAATTAAGAGGATGGAGAATGATGGCAAATGGTCAGGGCGAGGCCTGTCTATGGTGATAGCATCTGAGGAGAGAAGTGAATGAAATGAGACATGGGCCATGTGAGTGTCTGGGGAACAGTTTTTGAAGCAGAGTACAGTAAGAGTAAAGGTAAGTAAGAGCTTGGCATGTTCCAGGAATAGCAAGAAGGCTATCTTGTTTCTGGCAGAGAAGAGTTTCTGAAAGAATGAACCAGATGACAAATCCCTGTTCTCCTGGAACTGACATCACACCAGAAGGAGAGATACAAAATTAATAAACCATCACATAAGTTTATGTTGGGTGGTGATAACTGCTATGAAGGAAGAAGCAGACCAGAAAGGGGGAGGAGAAAGAAACAAGTGCTGTTTTAGATCGTTGATGAGGGAAGGCTCCTGAGAGGAGCTAACATTTGTGTGGTACGTTCAATGAAGAGGGGGAGTAAACCACAAAGATATCCAAGGAAGAGTGACGCAGGCAGTAGAACAGTGAGTGCAAAGACCCTGAAACACTGCTAGAAAGGCAAGGAATGTGGAAGGCAGTTTGCAAGAAGAAAAAATAGTAAGAAGTGAAGTTGGGGGCGCCTGGGTGCCTCAGTTGGTTAAGTGTCCAGCTTCTACTCAGGTCATGATCTCATGGTCATGATCTCACGGTTCGTGGGTTCCAGCCCTGCATTGGGCTCTGTGCTGACAGCTCAGAGCCTGGAGCCTGCTTCAGATTCTGTATCTCCCTCTCTCTGACTCTCCCCTGCTCATGCTCTCTCTCTGTCTCTCAAAAATAAATAAAAAACATTAAAAAAATTAAAAAGAAAAAAGAAGTGAGGTTGGATTCATAGCCAGGGCAGAATTGCTTGAAGCTTAGAGGTCTTGAGATTTATCCTCAGTGACATGAGGTGCCAATGGATACGTAAGAGCAGTGGGGTAACGTGATATGATTTACATTTTAGAAGGATCACTGTGTCTGCTTTGTTTAGGGGACAAAGGTGGAAGCAGGGAGACCAATTAGGAAGTTATCTGGTAATCTAGGTGAGAGGCAAAGGTGTTTGGATTAGTGAAGATGGTGGAAAGTGGTCAGAGTCTGGATATATTTTGAAGGTAGAGATGACAGGATTGAAGAATGGATTAGCAGTTGAGTGTAAGAAAATAAGCACCAGGTGGACAACACTTTGCAAAAATCCAGGTGGAATTATGTATTTATAAATGTAATTCAATTTGAGATGCTTACATTTTTAATTATTCAAAGATGTTGTCAGTAACACAAATATAGGTTTGACAAACCCATTCAACTAAGTTCCTTTATATGTGAAGGTTTGATTGAAATGTGAAAAATAATTATTTTGTTTTGTCTTTTATTTAGCATCTAGCCCATATAACTAACACTCATAATTAAACCACTTGGCAACAATTTCACCAAATACTTGTTAAGCTTGATGAGGATGCATGATCGATATGGTTCTGATCTGAAGTCATATTTAATCTTCAAATTTGATATTTTTAGGTAGATACTGACATTAACATCCATGCTAGTAATGTCTGTGACAAAATACTATATAATATCACAGTACTTTTAAAAATAAAAATGTTCCTTATTGTAATGCTGATATTGGGAAATAGAGCTTCCTTATAAGCTGCCCTAGTGGTCATGGCCTTTATTTGTAAATTGTTTTAATTTTCCTGGGGTTTGATTTTAAATCCATGAAAGGTAATAATAAGCCATATGACAAAGGAGGTTTTGTGTACACCTGATTCAATTTAATAATACTTGATTTAGGTTTTTTTCTTGAGTGGCCAGAGGAAAACTATTTGAAAAATCCATTATTATAAAACTTTCATCATATACTACCAAGCAAGAATTGTTATCTGATTACTTTGGAAACTTAAAAAAATTTTTTTTTGAGTGGGGAGGGGGGGAGAGAGAGAACAGGGGAGGAGCAGAGAAAGAGGGAGAGAGTGAATTCCAAGCAGGCTCCGAGCTATCAGCACAAAGCCCAACATAGGGCTCCAATTCTTGAACCATGAGACCATGACCTGTGCTGAAATCAAGAGTCAGATGCTTAAGTGACTGAGCTATACAGGCACCCCAGTTTTGGAAACATTTTTAATTCATCTAATGAATGTTGCACTACCTTTTAGGGCTATATCTCTTTAAGACCATGCTACAATTTTTTTTAAGAAATGTGTCCTCACTTTCAGTCTTTTTGTGTGTCTAGAGTATCATTGCTGGTTTTCTTTTTCTAAGAAATGTATAATACCTCAGTGAATGCTTTTGTTAGTGCCACTTAGCTAATTGTTGTGATAAACTCAAGTCCAATTTTAGCTTATTTTACCAAATCACAGAGATAAGCTGACATATTTTTTTAAAACTATCTGTTTTTTAAAAACTATCTTTTATTATTGTTATTGGTCTGTACTAGTCAGTGAAGAATTATTTTCTGACACTGATTCAGGGAGAAAAAGATGGCTTAGGTTTATAATGTATGCCTGTCATGCTTCTTACTGATATTTTGTTTGTTGTTTTTATATATATTTCAGGGCCAATTAATATGAAGAAAGTGTTCAAATTTCAGCTTTTTCATTAGGACTTGTGACATTCTTTCTATTTTAAGCATAATAATATATCTGGAATTATCTTGTTATCCTGATAATATTCCTGTAAATTCTTGCCTATCCAACATCCATCCTTCAACAACTTTGAATCTTCAAAAACAACTCTGAACCCATTATTAAACAAAAGAAACATTGCAGAGAAAAGTGTCAAATCAAAGCTTAAGTCTTCTGCATCATGATAGTTGGGTTGACCATACCAATCAACAAGTGGACAGACAAAGCAAAACCCACCAGAGTTGCTCTGGTTGATTAAACCTGCCTGTAAAAGCCATCATGCTAACATCTGTTTGTTGAATCCATGAAGCAGGGGATTAACCAAAGATCTGGAAGAGGAAAGAACAGAAGAGAGAAGAGTGAGAGTAAAGGCAGTATTTGCAGAAGTAGCAGAGGTTGGAAATCACAGACGTGGTGAGAAGCAGCTCTGGGCATAGGTGGCAACAGGGAGCCCTCGAAGAGTGCACTGAGGTTCAACTTTCCAGATCCCCTGCTCTGGAGCTCTTGAAAGCAAAGGACAGCTCCTCTGTGAGTCTATTTGCAGGAGAGATTTGCCACGCAGGTATAACTATTTTAAAGGCATAATGCTATCTATCTGTAAAATGTAGTAAATTTCTTTCCTGCTTACATGGAAGAGAACCATACTTTTTTCTGATGTTCTATTGGTGAGAAACACTAAAGTATTAAAGTATTAGTATTTCATGAATAATTATTTATACCATTTTTTTTGGTGAAAGAAAGCACCTATAGATGTCTTCCTTATCTGTAGAAACACTACCTCATAAATAATAATTTCCTCTCATATTTGCTAAATTTATTGTGCATCACAAAATGGCAAACTTTTAAAATCTAAAGCACATTTCTGCCTTGAATAATATTTGTAGGGGCACCGGAGTGGCTCAATCGCTTAAGTGATTTTGAGCCCCTTGATATCTAGGCTAACAGAAGATTCTCTCTCGCTCCCTCTCTCTCTGCCCTTCAAACACACACTCTCTCTCAAAATAAATAAAATTTAAAATAATAATAATAATAATATTTGTAGAATGACATAGAGTACAAATAAATATAAATAATAAAATGATTCTAAATGCAATTTGTATTCTTTGCAATTAGCTTTGGAACCTTTGTAATTAGCTAGCCAAAATAACCACTTTTGTATTCAGCTTAATAACCTGGACTTCACTGCATTCCTATGTTTGTTTTTTTTTTACTGTGTGACATCTTCCTAAAACGTGTTAATGTGAAAAATTTGGTTTGTGTATAATTCATTTTTATTTAATCCATTAAAACGTCATCAACTTAATGGTTTTGTTTTAATGGAGCATTGAAAGGTAGCTTCTATCAGAGATTTTCTATCAGAAATGACTCAAGGTAAGCCAAAAAATTAGTAGTCCATGAACTATGTTATTTATGTGTTATTTATATAAATAATTTCATTAGAAGGGGGGGGGCCTTACTGTACCATGCTCTCCTGATGAAAATACAGAAGTTCACATGTTCACTGGAAAGGAGGCATTATAACATGGCCAATGTCCCAGAAAGCCCACAGCGGGCTCACTTCTTCAGTGGATATAAGGGTCTCAGGCATCTCATCTCAAAATCTCCTTTACTTCAACCCAACTCTATTCAGAATAATTTACCTTAAGCCTGTGGCTCTCAATCTTCAATAGGGGAGCTTGTTATAGTACATATCTGGCTTCCACCTTTAGGGACTCCAGTTTTACCAGTTCTGGGATGAGGCTGAGGAGTCTGCATTTTTAACAAGCCTGCAGACAATTCTGATGCAGGTGATCTACATATACACATTGAAAAATCCCTGCATAAGGGCATCTGGCATCATACTAATGATATAGCTAATATCCCTTCCAGAAAACACATTCTAATGTTGAGAGGATTTGGGAGGAGATCGAGTACTTTAAAAGTTGGCACATCACAATGGTACGGAAAGGGTACTTAAAATGGAGACTTTGTGGGTACTTAATTCTTTATAATTTCATAAGGCTTCCTTTATGGTAATAAAATCTTCTCAGAAATGAGAATAGGTGCACAACAAAAGAGAGGAATATGAATGGGAGATGAAAACATTTCTCTTTAAAAAGGAGTATCATTAAAAGGATTTAGACAGTGCTTAACGGTAAGTGAAACAGGGAAGATATCATCTTTTAATTATCAGAATATCAGTAAGATTATTTTATGTTGCAAGTAACACATTACCCAAACATCAATTATGTAACTCATAAAGACATTCAATTATCTAACCGAACAAGAAAGCTACAGATGGAGGTTCTAGATATGGAGTTCAATGATCCAGGCTCACTCTTCTCTGCCATCCCCCAGAACGTTGGCATATTGTTCCACACTTACCACATTGGAACATGATGTCTGCATTTTCAAACATTCAAGGAAGAAAGAAGAGATCATCTTATCTTGAGCAAAATCCTTCCCAGAAGTGTACCTAGCAGACTTCCCCTCCTGTCTCATTGACCAGAACTCACTAGAACTGGGTCACACCAAACATTAACAAAGAAAAATGAAATTACACTCCTGGTTTATATCAACTGTGGTCTGTGCTATGGTCTGAAGGGAGAGTCTACCATCTTTGAATATGCTGCTGCTAGAAAAAACTCAAGGTCCTCTAAATTGATATATAAAGTATAAAAAAATTGGGGAAATAACAATAGATAGGAAACCAATCATATCTTCCTTGGTTTTGAAATTAGCCTTTGGGTTTTAGTGGTTGCAGAATGTTAGGAATGCATTGAGAGTTGGGTAGAGGGGGAGGGAGAGGTTACAGTCAGAATTGCTTCCAGGGATGGTGGTGGGTGGAGTGGGATGGGAGTGGGTATGTGGGAGATGACCTGGAGAAAGAGTTGGCTTTCTTTTTGGATATTTTGGTCAGTCATGCCCTAGCTGAAGATGCCTTTGTAAGAACCATAAGTGTCTGTAAAGCTTGTATTGCCATAAGGAATAATTAAATAAAAGTGATATCAAACTTGTAACATTCTGTAATCTAATAACCTTTGGTTATTTTTCAGAGCCTACTTGTAAGTTTGTTTATTGCGATAATGTAGTATTTTACTTGATTATTTCAGCTTCTTGCAACTCATATGAAAGACTATGGTAAATAGTACTATATAGTGTTTGCTTTATTTTCAACTTTGGAGATCACACAAGGTACTTAGACATGTTGGAAAATAAAATGTCAGCCATATATGTAATGCATTTGTTTATTTTATGCTTTGCTTTGTTCCAAAAATACTTGAAGTGGCTTAAAAGAATGTGCTTAATACAAACAGGTAATAATAAGTGGAAATGTCAACCTAACACCTAAGTAATACAAAGTTACTGTTTTTAAGTTATATATAATGCAAGATGATGAAAATGAACTTAAACTTTTCTGAGACTAACGTTTGACTTTCAAGGATTATTACTTTGAAATTATTGTAATTGGGAACTATTTGCCTTCAACTTTGTCTCATTAGAGTTATTTCAAACAAAGGAATGTTTCTTTATTTCAGAACAATAAATTCTGAACACTAATATACTTGCCAATGTACTTAATGGTATTTAAGTGTTTACTTTGTAAAAGTTGAATTTCTATTTCAGAAATAGAGTTTATATTTAATAACAATGGCATTTTAAATACTTAAATATCTGTATGAACAATATTGAAGAATTAGGTATTGGCTCATCTGACATTGTAATACCTTAACAGATACACATTAGCATTTTACGAGGAAGTTGAATTTCATTTCACTTGAAATTGCTGTTGTTTCAAAATAATTGGTGCAGTGCAATACTCTTCTACTTTAATAGCTGTTTTAACAATATCATCCTTTCTTGAAATATGAGAGAAACTGACAACAGTGTGTAAAATTGTCTTTTTACACTAAAGTCTTACCAAGTGTCTACTCATGGGGGCATAGTTTTCCAAATTAAGGAAAATGTTGCAATAAAAGAATATGTTGTAAGAAAAAACAAATAAATAAAAAAAGCTTACCTTTGGTAAAGAAATGCTGGAAAATGGCCCAGTGATAGGGATCCACTGGAATTTATTTCCCAAGTTGAACAACAGGGAAGATTTTAATCTCCTTTTCATGCAAAAATGAAAACAAAAATCCCATCTGTCTTAATGGCTTTAAAATTGTTAACTTACATATTTCAAAATAGTTAGAATATCAATTCTTTCTTCATCCCAGACTTTATAATGGAAAACAAACTCAACCTAAACTATACTGGTGTTGTTTTTTCCACAGCTATATATATGTGTGTGTGTATGATTTGAGAAACTTGTCATAATCATTTAAAATGATTTTGAAGAACTTAAAAGTGAATTAACTGAAATAGCTATCTGATTAATTATCATTTATTCATGAGTTTTTAAAAATTATTTACGCTAATGATTGGCAAAACCAGACACATAAATCAAATAGTAGAAAAAGTTAATCTATAGAGGATGAATTTAAAAAGAGTCTTCTAATCAAGTCTGGGCAAGTGAAGGTTAGATTAGTCAGTGACTGTTGAGAGTTAAATATTAATGTAAATAAATGTACCATATACTGGTTTTCTTCAAAATTGGCTTATATGCATTATATTTATCATTTCACTTAGTAGTGTTATGGTAATATAAGTATTTTATAAGAAGTCGTATTTTGGAAAGGGAAAAAAGGAATGGAAAATTCATGATCTAACATGATTCTAAGGTAAATATACCTAAGGCAAAAATACAATTGTGATTGACACATAGTAGGAATTTAATACTTATTGGAAATTAATATGATGGATTAATTTGGGCAGCAGAGCTATATGCAAATTCAGTTCTTCTTAGTTATGAATAAACACCTTGGACGTTGTTAATGATAGTAATATCACTCTTACTGAAGGGCAGGCACTTTATTGCAATTATTTGACAATGCCATACTTAAAGGAAATAAAGAAAAACACTTGGGAAACAGAAAAAGGTACTAATTGTTAAGACAGGTTTGACCTGCATATTTTTATTATTGTTCTTTCTAATAATGTTTGATATGACATGCCATGCCCTTAGGCAGTTTATATTCAAAGCTTAGTATTGTAATCACGTAAATCTTATTTCAAAGTCCACCTGATATATATGTAATGATAGTGATGATTGTATTTTGCCACCTGGTCTTTAGGCAACCGTAGTAACATGATTACAAAAATGGCTGTTTGAATTATTACTCATCTTGCACACATTGGGCTAGGGTCAATGGAGGTGGATGGGGACAGGGCTGGAAGGTAGTTGGGTCTGTGAGGGGCGCCTGAGCTGTGCCGGAAGTTATGCTGAGACCACTAGGAAGACTCCTCACGGCATCTGGAGAGCTGCAGGTCATTACCTTCTGGTGCAAGGCTTGCCCATGTCCTGGAGTTCAGGGAAATTCTGGCCAATGGGCTTGTTCCCACACTCAGGAACTCAGACAGCAAAGACATAGGAGGCAGCATAAATAATGCATCTTCCCTGATGAGTGAAAACTCGACAGATGGCTTGATTCTTAGGCTTCTGACCAAGGGCTGCTGATGGACAAATAAAGCAGAAAGAACAGTGACTAATATCTATCTTTCTCAAAAGAAGAACGGGGTAGTCACAAAATTTCCCCTCCCCTTCCTCCTTTCCTTCCAGAGTTATGTATTATTTAAAGGAGACATCTGTGTTATAAAATTAACTGCTATTCACCTGCCCCCAAATCTCCAAATCCAACAGAAAGAGAGAAAGAGATCCTAAGGGTGTTAAGAACAGAGGAGTAGCTTTGAGGAATGCTTTGAAATTTCTGATGGTGCAAACATGCTAATACCTCTAATACACTGGAGAGGAAGCTGTCATTCACATTTTATTCATTCACTCAGTGAATATTTATTGAGCACCTAGGATTCTTTCCAAGCCATTTTATAGATATAATGCCATTCCAAGGACACTAAATATAAACTGTGTTCAGAGACCAACAAGGCACTCCTTGTTTTTGCAGAAAGACTGCCCCTTCCTAGGTGTCTTTGCCTCCATCTGTAGGACCCAAGACACCCTGGAAACTCAATACTCCCACATCACAGCTTGCTATCTTATCTGCCTTGAGCCCACTAAAATTCATTTCATATTAAAACTGCAGGGAGCCATAGTTCTCCTTCCCACTCATTTCCCATTCTTTAAAAAAAATTTTTTTTTAATGTTTTTTAAAATTTATTTTTAAGAGACAGAGAGAGACAGCGCGAGCAGGGGAGGGTCAGAGAGAGAGGGAGACACAGAATCCGAAGACAGGCTCCAGGCTCTGAGCTAGCTGTCAGCACAGAGCCCAATGCGGGGCTCAAACTCACAAACTGTGAGATCATGACCTGAGCTGAAGTCAAACGCTCAACCAACTGAGCCACCCAGGCGCCCGTTTTTTTTTTTTTTTTAAATTTTTAATGTTTTTTCATCTCCCATTCTAATCTTTACACAGTTCATACTCCTTCTTCAC
Source organism: Suricata suricatta (assembly GCF_006229205.1). Taxonomy (NCBI): domain Eukaryota; kingdom Metazoa; phylum Chordata; class Mammalia; order Carnivora; family Herpestidae; genus Suricata; species Suricata suricatta. Next base: position 119,903,884 of record NC_043705.1, read on the forward strand.
TTCTCCCTGACTCCTGAAATTTTTAACACCATTTCCTTTGGAATTTGTAATCCATCATCAATAAACCTTTTCTGAAGGTCCCCCTCACTTCCTTGCTCTAATCAAAACCTGGCTCTCTCCTGAGCCTACTACTTCACTATCACGTGGTGAGATGTTGTTTTCTTCTATAAGGTTGGTGTTGGAATGGGAGTATGTGTCTTCCCTGCTCCTTGTCACCATTTTCAGAGTATTCTCATTCCCTCTTCCCTAAAAAAATACTCAAGTGTGAGTTTCATATCATCAGACTGTCCCCACTATCTCCTGTTTGCTTCCATCTACTGGTTTTCTGGGTTACTGTGCTTGATTTCTTGTTTTTTTTTTTTTTTTCTTCTGACCTACTGTATGCTACTCTTATTAGTTCTTGATAATGTTAATAAACACATAGGTGATCCTTCCAACACTCTAGTTACTTAGTTCCTTCATGTCCCTTTTCCAATAATCCTGACTTCCATTCTACCGTAGCACTTCATTTCCATAATTATATCCTAGACCCATGCTAACAATGATTGTAACAGCTTCATTATCTCAGTTCCCTGCATACTAATCTCTGACCATCACGTTTCTAACTCTTCTCTCTAGAATGTAATTCTAATGAGGCTTGGGTCAAACCAGAACCATGGTTGGGTCCATTGACCTTATCATTTATTAGCCATCTCCCCTTTTCCTGTTGACCACTTTTCCCTTCTTACCCAGTGTTAAATTCCATAATCAAGCATTACTCACTTTTGTTCATCTTCAAATCCCTTGCCCTTCTCTCTTACCTCATCATACTGCCTTCACAGAAGCATACTGGTTAAGCCTGCTATTGCCTGCTTTTGGTTTCATTTTAAATCTATGATCGTTAATCTCATGGGGACCTTAATGGTTTCCGAGAGATGTCTTCTATCCTCATAGCCCATTCCCTTTCCCACTCTTTTAGATGACAATTGAATACCTTCGTGTCTCCCTTCAAATCTTCAGCATCACCTCTCATATCCTCACTCAAGTCAAGTGTTACTTTTGGATGAATCGTATGGGCTCCTTTTTTTATTAAAAAAAATTTTAATGTTCATTTATTTTTTTAAATTATAGTTTATTGTCAAGTTGGTTTCCATATAACACCCAGTGCTCTTCCCCACAAGTGTTCTCCTCCATGACCATCACCCCGCTTTCCTTTTCCCCCTCCCCCTTCAGACTTCAGTTTGTTTTCAGTATTCAAGAGTCTTTCATGATTTGCTTCCCTTCCTCTTCCTAACTCTTTTTCCCCCCTTCCCCTCCCTATAGACCTCTGTTACGTTTTTCCTGTTAGACCTGTGAGTGCAAACATATGGTATCTGTCCTTCTCTGCCTGACTTATTTCGCTTAGCATGACATCCTCAAGGTCCACCCACTTTGCTACGAATGGCCAGATTTCATTCTTCCTCATTGCCATATAGTACTCCATTGTATACATAAACCACATCTTCTTGATCCACTCATCAGGTGATGGACATTTAGGCTCTTTGATTTGGATATTGTTGAAAGTGCTGCTATGAACATTGGAGTACATATGCCCCTATACATCAGCACTTCTGTATCCCTTGGGTAAATCCCTAGCAGTGCTATTGCTGGTTCATAGGGGAGTTCTACTGATAGTTTTTTGAGGAACCTCCACACTGTTTCCCAGAGCGGCTGCACCAGTTTACATTCCCACCAACAGTGTAGCAGGGTTATGGGCTCCTTTTTAAGGCCAATCTTATCTTCTCTTGTCTATTAAAATGCACCTCTTGCAGTTCTTCTGTCTTTCCTACATCATCATCTCCCCCCTCTTCACTATCATTTCCATAAATACACATTCTATTTTTTCTCTCATCTTTACTTCAATCTGGAAATGCTTATTGAGCATCTAGTATTTATCCACCAGGGCTAGAGGAATGGAAGAAAAAAAAAAAGAATAATTTCATACTTCCCCTACAGACCAGAGGTAGAGCTTTGCTAAGAAAGATTTTAGGATTGGGGCCTTTGGGTGGCTTACTAGGTTAAGTGTTTGACTTCGGCTCAGTTCATGATTTCACAGTTTCATGCGTTTGTGCCCTAATTCAGGCTCCATGCTGACAGGTCAGAGCCTGGAGCCTGCTTCAGATTCTGAATCTCTTTTTCTCTCTGCCTCTCTCCCTCTCACAGTCTTTCTGCCTGTTTGTCTCTCTTTCTCCGTCTCAAAACTAAATAAACATTTGAAAAAATAATTTAAAAAAGAAGGATTTTAGTATTAAACACTGTAGATATAATGAGTTACGGTACTTTAATATTACCTGTAAATTTCCATAATACCAGATTTCCGTTGACCAAGTAACATCTATAATAGCAGTTCTTTTGTTCAGAGCAGAATATTTTATAAGCCTTTATATATTTTCTATCGCCAGAAATGAAAATTTTGGACTGTGTTGTGAATTCTCATGTATAGTACCAAGCTATTTTCCTTAGAAACAACAGAGAAGACTCTGCTCCATAAATTAAGGTTAAGGTTATAATAATTGCCTCAATTTACTGAATGTCAATAAATTTACTGATTACCAGACTCTTGGGTGAGTGTTTTCATCCATTTGTTCATTCAATCCTCACAGCAATCCTGTGAGGCAGGTAGAATTCCTTAAATTACAGGTAGAAAACTGAGGAACAAAAAAATTTTTTGTGTTTTTCATAAAGGCCCTCCCCATGAGTTTTATAAAATTTTAATTTTAATTAGGGTAACATACAAATTCTTTGTCATAGTCAAAGACAAGAAAAAGTATGCATGCAGATGGTCTGAACTAAATAAATCATGTGCACTTGAGAATGAATACCATCTTATGAAAGAGAACACGTCAATGGCTGCAGTGGATTTATTGTGTGAGTGGTTTCTGCATGACACCAGAAACCCCAAGCAATGACAGGACACTTCAGCCAACCGAAAACTGGTAGCATTCGGGGACATGCAGGTAGGAGGGCATGGGCAAAAACGGAGGAGGGAGGGGTGCCTGGGTGGCTCAGTCAGTTGGGCGTATGACTTCTGCTCAGGTCATGACCTCACAGTCCGTGGGTTTGAGTCCCCCATTGGGCTCTGTGCTGACAGCTCAGAGCCTGGAGCCTGCTTCTGATTCTGGGTGTCTCTCTCTGCGCCCCTTCCCTGCCTGCTCTCTGTCTCTGTTTCTCAAAATAAAATAAAGACATAAAAAATTTTTTTTAAAGTGGAGGAGGGAGTGCCCACTTTTTGTTAGATACAATACACTCTTTTAATTAGATAGGTTAGCTTTCTTTACTCTCAATTTTACATTAAAATTTTTTTTGAACCTATAGAAAAGTTGAAAGAATAGTACAATGACCAATGATACACAATGTAGGTTCTAAAATGAACATTTTGCCATATTTGTTTCTCCCTAGATAATTATTTTTCTTTATTTAAATGTTTATTTATTTTTGAGTAAGAGAATGCAAGCAGGGGAGAGGCAAGAACAGAGGGAGACAAAGAGCACAGGGCTCTCTGCTGTGCTGACAGGAGACAGCCCAATGTGGGGCTCAAACTCATGGACTGTGAGATCATGACCTGAGCCAAAGTCAGAGCTTAACTAACTGAGCCACCAGGTGCCCCTTATTTTATTTTATTTTATTTGAGAGAGAGAGAAAAAGAAAGAGAGAGAGAATCTTAAGCAATTTCCATACTCAGCATGGAGCCTGACATGGGGCTTGATCCCACAAACCATGAGATCATGACCTGAGCCAAAACCAGGAGTCAGATGCTTCACTGACTGAGCCACCCAAGAGACCCTTTTTCTTTTATTTAAAAGTTAGTTGCCTATGTCCTGATGTGTCAGCATGTAATGCTCAAAAATAAGGATGTTCTATGTAATAACAACCAAATAATCGCACTTAATTTTATTTAAATCCATAATTATTGTCTACTATGCAGTCTATTTTCAAATTATCCCAATTATCCCTATAATATTCAATATAAATCATTTTTAACTCTGACTCAGATTCCAACCATAGAGTCTACATTCATTTAGTTGTTAAGTCTTTTTAGTTTCCTTTAATCTAGAACACTTCCTCATCTTTTTCATCTTTCATGACATGGATCTGATAGAAGGGTCTAGGACAGTTGTTTTGCAAACTGTTCCTCAATTTGGATTACTGTGATTTTTTTTCTCTTATGACCAGACTCACAATAAACAGTTTTTGGCAGTCATACTACATAGATAATAAAATGAATTTGAATATATATTAGATTTTCTTAATAAGTGTATTACCATAAATATGTTTCACTTCAGTAATTACATGTATATTTTAAATATTTATTTCTCTGCTTATAATGCAATTTTGCTTAAAAAATGAGATGAAATGTACTGTAGTGTCATGAATTAGAAATTCTTTGCAGATTAGCAAATTACGTTTTTTCAGTGACAGATTTTTTAATTTTTTTTAAAGTTTATTTTTTTATTTTGAGAGAGAGAGAGAGCATGTGAGCAAAGGTGGGGCAGATAAAGGGAGAGAGAGAGAATCCTAAATAGGCTCCACATGGTCAACACAGAGCCCAATGTGGGGCTTGAATCCATGAACTATGAGCTCATGAACTGAGCCAAAGTTGGTTGCTTAACCAGCTGAGCCACCCAGGTTCCCCTTCAGTGATGCAACCTAAAATGTGTGAATGTGATTGGCTTAAAATATTTATGTATTCACTGTGTACAAGTCTGATAAAGACTGATAAATAGCTATACTATTTTTGTCTAGGTTATAATGATTAAGGGTGATTAACTTTCAACTATTATTTTATTTTTAATAGGAAGTTGACTATGAACTTCTAAAACTAAGTTTTTCCTTAGCCATGATTTTAGTTTTTCTGTGACTAGAATACCCACTATTAACATTACTAATTAATATTACTCTGGCATTTCCAGTCAATATGACATAACTTTAGGAGGAAGAAGTAAATTTTCATTATTTACAGACATTATAATTAGATATCAGCAAACTCTACAAAATCAACTAATAATTTTTGAAAATGAAAAGCTCAGATTTGAGATAAATATATATTTAAAAGCCCTTCCAGGGGTGCCTGGGTGATTCAGTCAGTTAAGCCTCTGACTTTGGCTCAGGTCAGATCTCATGTTCGTGGGTTCGAGCCCCGCATCAGGCTCTGGGCTGACAGCTAGCTCAGAGCCTGGAGCCTGCTTCCGGTTCTGTGTTTCCTTCTCTCTCTGCCTCTCCCCCTCTCATGCTCTGTCTCTCTTTGTATCAAAATAAATAAAACATTAAAAAAAAAGTTTTAAAAGCCCTTCCAATTCACCAGTAAAAACAAGTCAGAAAACAGAACAGAAAAAAATTTCGTTCAGAACAACAATAAAAAACATAATGTACCTAGGAATGCCCACAGCATAAGATGTAAAATAAACAGTCCATATTACTTTATATCCAAAAGAATAGGATAAAGCTAACCTATAATGTTCTGATGCAAAATAGAAAGATCACTGAAACAGAATAGAAAGTAGGCAATCAACCCAGGATCTAAGAAAGAATTTAGTACATGATAAAAGAACTATCACAAGTCATTGGCAAGAAAATGTTATTCTTTTTGGGGCTCTAACAGTGGATTAACATTGAAAAAAAAATCAGTTTTGTTTCTAAACCAGCACTATAAACCAAAATACACTTTGCATGGTTTAGAATGAGATGTAAAAATTAAAAGACACACACACACACACACACACACACACACACACACACACCCCCCAAGCCACACACTTATGTAAAGTGGCACCTAAGGACACATCATTATGGTGGCCATGTTAATGGTACCTGTGGATAACAGTTACAAAGAAACTCAGTCGTGGAGATTAGAACATAAGAACCCAAGAGCCTGCAAACCGAGGGGGTTGTCACATGCCTGACTCCTCAGGAAGAACTTGTTGGGAGAGCTGACTCTTGGAGGACATATCACATTTGAGTTGTTGCAGAAGAGAGGAACACACCCAGGCAGTGGCACACAGCAAAATTAGGATGACAGAAACAGCCAGGCACTGGGGGGAAAAGTGATGGCCCAGGAAGGGGATGGAATCTCCGGGATGGTAGAGATTTGCATTTGCTTTGTTGGCTGCTGACCCCCCAGGCCCCCGGTGAAAGAAAGGCTGCTGTTGGGGAGTAGCCAGCCTCTCTGCCAAGAGGTTCACTCCACGTTGGGATCTGAGACCTTGAGAAGTCTCTGGGCAGCCACCACCCACAGATGAATGGCATAAAAAGAGATAAGATGTAGGAGAATCTGCATGGTGAAGGCATTTGTAAGTATAAAAGCAATGAGAGAAAATAAGAAAGAAAAGGTGAAGAGATTTTTTAAAAAAGAGTTTCTGAAAGATCTGTATTTTGCAAAGTGTATAAATCAAATCAGAAGGCAAATAAATGGAAAAATAGCAAAGAGGGATAAGGTCAGTACATTGGAGATCTCCTAAAAATTAAGACACAAGGATTTATCAATAAATGGACAGGGAAATGAAATTTTTCATTACAAATGGCTTACATTTGAAAGAATTCATTTTCTTGATCACAAAAACAAATTTGAAATAATATATTAACTACTTCCTCTTTTTAAATTTTTTTAAATTTTTTTTATTTATTTTTGAGAGACAGAGACAGTGCAGGCAGGGGAGGGTCAGAGAGAGAGGGAGACACAGAATCCAAAGCAGGCTCCAGGCTGAGCTAGCTGTCAGCACAGAGCCTGATGTGGGGCTCAATCCCATTAACGGGGGGATCATGACCTGAGCCGGACGCTTAACCGACTGAGCCATCCAGGCGCCCCTTCTTCCTCTTTTAAAAATTAACTAGTAAATGTTAATAAGGATGGTCTACTTTTCAGGGTAGTAATCTCTGAACATGTTCATAGGGCTTTAGATTGTTCATGTATTTTTATTCCTAGGATCTGTTACATTCCTAACTAGAAGCTATATTAAGGAACCCAGAAATGCTGGCAAAGCTTTTATCCAAAGAGTTTCTTCTCAGTGTTATTTACATAATAAAAAAACTGAAAAAAATCTATATAAGTAATAATATGGGAAATACTGTTATCTGGATAGCAATAATAAATATAAATATATAGAAATAGAAATATATGATATGTAAAAATAAGTAATAATAAAATATTATTATCCACATAAATAGTAATAAAAATGTTTTCAAATGATTTTAATGAGTTGGAAATTGTCATATTGTAATAAGAAAATAAAAGCAAGATTCAAATTTTAAAAAACTGATTGATGCCAAGGTATATTATAAACTCCAGGATGTGTGTGTGTGTGTGTGTGTGTGTGTGTATGTTTATTATGAACAAAGAATACACTTAAATTTACATCTTTGTACAACTAATTTTTGTTTTCCCTGGCAGAGTCTTTTATCTCCTGAATAGAGCTCTGAGGATAGTTTTATTTTTCTTGTTTATCATTTTGTTTTTCAATAAAAAGTATTAATTTAGTGTAATATAAACAGTTATACCAATAGCCAAGATGGCTAACAAAGAAAGCTGCTGTTTACATTCTCTTCCTTAAAAGTGTTATGTTTGCTTTGGCTAAGTAGCCACTTTGGCAAATTATCATTATTTGTTTTTACATTTATCCACGTAAAAAGTGATATATAAATCTAAAAAAGTAAAGACTTAATATTAACTTCTACTTTTTAGTCAAATTCTGAAATGAGCATTGTAAGATTAGAATATTTTTTACTTTATTACAGAAATATCTTTAAAACAAACTATGCTTAAATTAATAATATTAAACATTGAAGGCAGGAAATCCAGTGAACTCTTATCATTAGTGCTTAGTTGTCAAAATGCCTTTATAATAGGAGTAATTTTTAGTTCCTACTTTCACATCTGATTGTAATTTCAGCATGATCCACTAGGCCTGATGTGTTAGAACAACCAGATTTTAAGAACGAAAAAATGGAGAGTGTGAGCAAATTTGCTTGAAAACTACTACTAAAAGATTTCTCCGAACGTCTGGCGGAGCAATCTGATAGAGGCAGGACAGGGGAGAAGAGGACTTCCGGACATGAGTGCGTAGCTGAGGAATCAGAGAAAACCAGGGTCTAATGAGTAATGCAAGTGAATGATTCATTCACTTAATTTGACAATTTAAAACTGTGATAAGAGGCAGGCAAAATGTGGTGTCAAATTCAAAACAAAGTGTGGTGATCTGCCTTGTTTTCAACTTGTTGCTATCTGATGAAAACACTTTTCCACAAGCAACACTGATGAGCAGATGGTGCTAATAAGACCAATCAAGTGCTAAGCTTCTGGAAATGTTTTTGTTGAATGACATCTTCAGACTGTTTTCTGCTAACATACATCTTAGGCCATGTGTTTCTAAGGTACAATAGCATTAATACTTATGGTCATTGGAATTTCATTTTCAAGAATATGGGCTCAGACAAGACAAAACAAACAAACAAACAACAAACAAACAAAATACAACCAAAACCCTCTGCCCCATTTCCAAAGACAGTATGTGAAATTGAGTGATGAGATTCTAACACTTTTGGGACTCTGAGGGGCTTAATCTAGGTCACTTGTTTCCAATAACTGGTGCATGAAGAAATTTTCTCTAGTCTTCAATGAAGAAAAAAATACATTAAGAGTCCCCCCAAAGTAATGAATTTGGGGCCGTACTTTTCCCTTTTCCTTCTTAATTTCTGCTGTTTTTCTTTGGAAGTTATTGATCCTATTGTTTTATTGATTTCTACCTACATAATATATTTTATTTGGATGACAGGTAAACAGAACTGAATTAATCGTAGTACGTTGTCATCATTGATCCATAAATGATCCTCCTTTCTTTTCTTTTTTTAAAAAAATTTTTCGTTTTTGAGAGACAGAGAGACAGAGTGCTAGCGGGGGTGGGGCAGAGAGTGAGAGGGAGACAGAAACCGAAGCAGGCTCCAAGCACAGACCCCAATGCAAGGCTTGAAATCATGAACTGTGAGATTATGATCTGAGCTGAAGTCAGATACTTAACCAACTGAGCCACTCACATGCCTCCTTTATTTTCTTTATTTTACTTTTATTTCTTTATTGATATTTAAGGTCTATTTATTTATTCTGAGAGAGAGAGAGAGCACAAGCAGGAGAGGGGCAGAGAGAGAGAGGGAGAGAGAGAATCTCAAGCAGGTTCCACACTGTCAGTACCGAGCCCAGATAACAAGGAGCTTGATTTCACAAACAATGAGATCATGACCTGAGCTGAGATCAAGAGTCAGATGCTTAACCGACTGAGCCACCCAGGTGCCCCAAATTTTATTTTTAAAATTTACGTTTACTTACTACTCCTCCCCACAAAAAGGTATGAGGAATAGTCACCAAGCCAAGAACCATCTACAGAAATATTCTTTCCTTGTCTCAACTCCCTGCCTCCTCTCCCTCCCCCAAGTATATGTTGTCTTCTCACTGCACATGTGCATTTCCAAATTTCTCCTTTTTATAAAGACAGAGGTCATACTGGATTGAGGCTCACTACTCTAATTACCTCATTTTAACTTGATTAAACTCAGCAAAGACTCTGTCTCCAAATAAGGTCATATTCTAAGATACTGGAGGTTAGGACCTCAACATACAAATTTGGGGGTACACAATTCAACCCATAACAACAGAGAACTTACTTTTTATTTATTACTATCAAATTAACAGAGTCCCCCTTGAAAAAGTTCATAGAGGATTAGTTCAAGTCCTTTCCCAGAAAGGAAAATGGGAGGAGGGGGGCAGATAACAAGGAATAATGAGAAAAAGAAAGTTAATAGTTGATAATTTTTGCCCGCCCTGAATGTTTTTCATCTTCTTTTGGTAATATCACCTTGGTTTTGCACTGTGTATGGCTCAACTGGGGACTGAAATGGAGTATTCTATCCCACTATGCTGAGTTTTTGGAGTAGGGATGGCTACAAGACCTAGTATGAGCCTATCTTAACAACTGAGAATGTTTGGGGGACTTTTGTTGGAGATCTCTAGAGAATGGTGTGCTCTGTCTCCAGGGGCTGCTGGTGGCCAACTTTGACACCTCTTGAAAAGAACCTAACATGGGAGAAAATAGAACTGAAAGATGGAATCAAAGAGGAATAAAGTCATCATCTTGATTTGATAGATTCAGCCAGAGTCTTCCAAGTTAAATGAACTGATAAATCCCCCTTTTGCATTAGGTTGGGCTCCTGTTATATTGTAACCAAGATGCTTATTTCATTTTTGAGGAAAGATAATAGAAAATAGACAATTACAAAAGTGAGATAACTTGACACATGCTTCAAGTGAGCACATAAATAATGGGATAGTTCTAAGTCTCCCTAACATGAGCTAACGAATTATCTCCCTCGTTAGTCTCTTACACTGATTACTTAAGAGCCTCACTTTTTGACCCCTTTGGATTATGGGTTTTTTTTTTGTTTTGTGAAATGTGCTTTCATATACTTATCATTCCTTCCTCTCCAAAGAGAATCCAGTGAGAAGGAAAACCTCTTGTCTATAAATTGTCTATCAATGACTGGGCCTGAGCATCACTGATGAGCTTTTATTCATGTGTACTTAAAAAATATTTTGTTATTAAAATGTTCTCAGAAATTCTATACTTATTTATGGAAGAGTATTATTCTGCGGGTGGTTGCCAACTTACAAACAGGTTGTAGCCTAGAAATTTACTAAAAAGAAAAGGCTGTAATTCAAAATACATCTTCCCACAGGAGTAATATTATATAACGTGATTACATACCCAAACTAGCAAACAAGTCTTTTAAGCTATAAGGCAATTATAGAGAGAGTAGGATGTGTACTGGATAAGAACTTGCTTCCTGGACCCAGGCTGCCTGAGTTCAAATCCCAGCTTTGCCATTTATGCCACTTACAAGTTAGTCCTTATACAAGTTATACCCACTAGAATACTTAAAAGTAAAGATTGAAGATACCAACTATTAGAGAGGTGGTGGGGCAATGGGAACTCTGATACACTGATGGTGGGAATGAAAAAAGATGGTACAACCACTTTGGAAACTGTTGGCAGTTTCTTTCAAAATTAAATATACACCTACTATATGATACGTCTATTTTACTCCCAAGAGAAATAAAGCATGTTTTCACATAAAGATTTATACATAAATGTTCATAATGACTTTTTTCCTCAAAAAGTTAGTTTCAAATTGTTAACAGTCCAAAATTTTATCAAGAGGTGAATGGATATACAAATTGTTGTCCATCTACACAATGGAATATTACTCAGCAATAGACAGGAACAAACTATTGATACATGCTACAACATGCATGAGTCTCAAAGTAATTGTTCCCAGTGGAAAAAAACAGACCAAAATGGTACTTATTGTAGGATTCTGTTTTTATAAAATTCTAGAAAATTAAAGAAAAACTAATTTATAATGATAAAATGGAAACTGGGGTTGCTTGGGTGTGGGGATGGATCTTAGAGGGGATTGGATTACAAAGAGGAAGGAGGAAATTTTGAGGATGATGTATTCATATGTTGTGGGGGGCATTCATATATCCATATTCATCAGATAGTACACTTTACATATGTGGTATTCATTGTATGTTAATTATTCCTCATAAAATATTTTAATTATACCTCATAAAATATATTTTTAAAAGGTTCTCTTGTGGCTATTTATACTTTCTAATTCCCGGAAAGTCAGAAAAACAAAGCATTAGATTTGTACTCCCCACTCCCGATTTTTACTAAAACACAACAATAACAAAGATTCACACTGGAACAAAACAAACAAGAAAGCAAACAACTCATCTTATTATTAAAATGGAAATTTAAAAATTTAAAAAGCAAGAAATAGAAATTTATTTCATAAATCATATCATAAATCAGAACTGTAGCCTATATCAACATTATTATAAATGCAACACAATAAGATATAAAGCATTGTTATTCCATACTGAACCATATTCTCATGTTTTATAAACCAAATAATGGAAGTCTTGTACTAGTAAACCATTTTAGCTTTGTATGACACATTTTAGGAATATTAAGATGCCATGAAAACAGAGCCCTTCTAGATTATAGCCTAATAGCTCAAACATTCTTTGTTGACACATTAGTTGCTGGTAATTAGTCAGTTTATCAAAAAAGTGGTCAATGCAATAAGTAGTAAATGAGCCCTAGAGATCTAATGCACAGCGTAGTGAGTATAGACAATACTGTATTATAACCATCAAATTTGCTAAGAGATTAGATATTAATTATTCCAACCACTAAAAAGAAATGGTAATTATGTGATATGATGGAGGTGCTACAATGGCAATCATTTCACAGTATATCAATGTATCAAATTAATAGGATGTACACCTTAAATTTACACATCATTACATATCAAATATATTTGAATTTTAAAAAAAGTGGTTGAAAGGATGATGAATGGATCAAGAAGATGTAGTGTATATATATATATATATATATATATATATACACACACACACACACACATATATATATACACAATGGAGTACTACATGGCAATGAGAAAGAATGAAATCTGGCCATTTGTAGCAAAGTGGATGGACCTCGAGGGTGTCATGCTAAGCGAAATAAGTCAGGCAGAGAAGGACAGATACCATATGTTTGCACTCATAGGTTTAACAGGAGAACAGGAGAAACCTAATGGAGGACCATGGGGAGGGGAAGGGGTAAAGAGAGGTGGGGAGAGAGAGGGACGCAAAACCTGAGAGACTATTGAATACTGAAAACGAACTGAGGGTTGAAGGTGGAGGGGAAGAGAGGTGGTGGTAATGGAGGAGGGCACCTGTGAAGAAGAGCACTGGGTATTATGTGGAAACCAATTTGACAATAAACTATTAAAAAAAAAAGTGGTTGACAGGACAAGGTAATACCAAAAAATATGTAACATCTCTTAAAAGTAAGGTTTGTATTTTGTGCATTCATTTACCAAATCTTCAGTGGAACGAAGTTCTTTTTTTTGAATTTTGGCACCTGATTAGAAGTTTGAATTTCTCCTTTTTTTTTTTTTGTTTTTTGTTTTTTGCACAAATCACATTTGCAGTATCTTCAATTTTATGGTTTCGATTTCATTATTGTGGAAATAGAATATAAAGACGTTGCAGAACAGTCTGCGTGCAGTTAAAGTTGTTTTTTTTTTTTACAATTGCCTCACTTGCATGTAATTTGATTGTATTTTTTAGCAACTCACTTTTTAAGCATTCTTAAGCATTTGACTTATTTTTCATAGATTTAGAGCCTAATTTACTTGCACTCGCATTTCTCATTTTATGTAATATTTAATTGAATTATGTAATTATAATCATTAGTACAACTGGCACCAACAGACTTGAGGATAAACAGCTGACTCTCGGTTAGCGTATTACCTCAAATGTAGAATCAGGTTTTCTAGCCTTGAGCGTTGAGAGTCTTAGGGGATATCAACCAATATGTTTTGCTTGTAAGCTATTGTTTAGAGAATTCATCTGAAACACTGTAATTTTATACTCTGTCTTTTATGTAAAAAGGTAAAAGTCCAAAGAAAAGATAGTGTAATCACAGGAAAATCAAGGATGTAGGTAATTTTATAGAAAAATTCACAGAACAAGACGACAAAGCAACGTGCTAGAAGAGGTGATGTATTTGAGTTATAACTGTGAAGACAGTAAGTATTACATTAGTGAAATATTAACCACATAAGCATTTTGGAAAGGTTTAAGGAATCTCAGAGGAAATAATAGTTAAAATTCCAGACCCTATATTACTAAATCTAAATACAGAAATAATGACTTTCACGTATTACAAAAGCAATGAATGTGTCACTGTGACCATTTCAGTTAACTAATGAAAACAAAAACATGCTTTTTATACTGCTTATCAGTTCTTCCACTTCATCTAGTTATGCATTTTCTGCACCAATTTATGACTGCATTTGTATTGTCTACTATTATATTTTCTATTACAGTTTTTATGGCAGTTTTGTCTCTGAAATTTTCTGTGGAATTACAAAAAAAATGGCAGACCTTGCATCAATGGCTAGTTTATCATTTTTATCAATCTCTGATGGGATTCCTAGGAAATATAATTATGCACTTTGCCTAAGAACTTGCTATATAGCATAGGAATATAGAAGAAAGCTAACTACCCATGGAAATTTCTTGGAAGACTCCCAATGCCCTAAAAGGTGCAAAACCAGTAAAATAAATATTTATTTGGCATGTACAATTTCCATAGCCGGATTAGTGAGTAATAAAATACACACTGGTTCAGTGACTAATTTTTCTATCTCTTCCTACTTTTAACTGTACACTTATTTATTCGAATAGCACAGAGTGTGTTCATGTGAAGAGATAAACAAGGTCAGTGGAATCCTTTTGTCTATATTCCAACTGATATTCTGGAAGACTATGCCATTCAATATTGAACAAAAATGGAAAACAGTAAATTGTTTTTGTTTTGTCTAACTTTCTATCTAGTTGCATCCTTGCGAACAAGTAGATAAAGCATCAGTATACTGGAATTTTTATCTACATGTGTTCTTTTTTTAAACATTTTTTGGCATTTTTTATTGTGGTAAAACGTACATAACATCAAAGTCACTATTGTAATTATTTTGAAGTGCAGATTCAGTGGCGTTAAGTATATTCACAATGTTGTGCAACCATTACTACTTTCTATTTCCAGAACTTATTTTTATCATCCCAAACAGAAATTTCATATCCACTAAAATGACAACTCCCCATTTCCCCCAGTTCTTAGCCTCTGTAACCTCTATTATCCTTTCTGTCTCTATGGACTTGCCCATTTTAAGTACCTCATGTAGGTGAAATCATACAATATTTGTCCTTTTGTGTCTGGCTTATTTCACAGAGGGTAATCCTTTGTAGATTCAACCATGTTGTAGCATGTATTAAAATTTCATTCCTTTTTAAGGCTAAATAATATTCCATCACTCACACACACACACACACACACACACACACACACACACCACTTGTGTTTATTCATCCATCTGTTAATGAACATGTGAGTTTTCCCCACCTTTCAGCTATTGTGAACAATTCTACTGTTAACATTGGTGTACAAGTATCTGTTCAAGTCCTTACTTTTAAAAACATTTTAGGTAGGCTTCATACCCAGCATGGAACCCAACACGGGACTTGAACTCATGACCCTGAGATCAAGACCTGAGCTGAGATCCAGAGTCAGATACTTAACCAACTAAGTCACCTAAGTGCCCCTGAGTTCCTACTTTCAATTCTTTTGTTTATAAATCTGGGAATAGAATTGCTAGGTCATATGGTAATTCTATGTTTAATTTTTGAGAAACCACCATCCTGTTTTACAGTGGCTGCACAATTTTAAATTTCCATCAGCAATGCACAGGGTTCAAATTTCTCCATATCCTTTGCCAACACTTGTTATTTATCATTTTTAAAAATAGTCATCCTAATGCATGAGCATTCTCTCACTGTAGCTTTGAGTTGACTCTCCCTAATGATTAGTGAGGTTGAGCATCTTTCTATGTGCTTCTTGGCCATTTGTGTATCCTCAGCTAGTCCAGTTTGGTTGACTGGGTTAAGGGATGGAGGTGACTCAGGTCTTCACTCTGAGAGGTTGGAGTTATGATCAGCCACTGAGGACTATGGCTGCTGCAATCATCTGTTCATCATTATTTCTAGATATGGAAATACCAAGAGATGCCCTCATGAATTCTTTGAGTTACAAACATAATCCTGCCTATCTTCTCATGGTAATCATGGTTTATTTTCGTTAACAGTAGAGTAACCTCTTTCTTTGACTGCTGCCCCCCTGTCACAGGGAGCCCAGAGAGACTGGTTGGTAATCAGAATTTCTAGTTCAGTGAAATTCTTCCTGTGTTCTCCAGCAGAAGTGTTCTCTTGAGAATGAGAATCTAATCTGACGAAATGCAGAGTTTCAGAGAAGGAAAGCACAGAATCTGAAAATAGTCACTGATAATGTTAGTGAAAGAGATTAATCTCACTTCTTGTTTTATGGATCTATGTATTCCAACCACTGGGGACATAGCACTATTTATAGAGTGCTGATTTAAAGCTTTCACTACATTTCAGGGACTATGCTCTCCTTCACCCCACTTCCCAAAATGTCCTCGAATTAGAGAGGTACTTGAGCCTATAAAAGTTTACTTAACCATCGAATAAACTAGATGCTTTGCAATAAAGAGGTATGTGCTAAAATTAATGAATCTAGTGCTCGTGTGCCCACTGACACACTGCATATGCCTTAAGGTGGGTCTCTTCAGTAGAGGAGACAGTGTGTCAGTTGCTGCACTGACAGACCAGTCATTCTATATGCCTCTGAAACTGCTCCTTCACACCCCACCCCTCAGCCAACATAGTGAGTCAGAAGTAATACCACAAACCAGAGAAAGTGCAATGTCTAGTGGCTCCATCAGTACTTAAAGAATTCAAGAGTAGAGATACCCATGATATCCCCATGCAACCCACTACAAAACCTTTCAAATAAAAACATTTCAGGCGACCACCACGATCATTATATTAACATTAAGTACCATCCTTACCGCATGTTCCAACACTGTGCTTTCACCTGTACTTCACCTCAGTCTTTCACAACGGAGGGGCTTGGGAACTGTGGTGGGGTCGTATTGCTGTCTCTGATTGATCCAGTTGCCAAATCTCATCCTAAGCACCTGTCTTCTAGGGCTTCTCCTGGTACCAGTGGTATGGGTTTAATATCTTAGATTGTGTTTCCTGTAAATGTACTCTGAGGTGTACTCTGAGGTGGATATTGAATGTAGGGGTTTTATTGGGGACTGTTCTCGAGAATACCACAAGTAAGGTAGTTAAGAAGGCAGGAGTGAGCAGAGGGAGAAGTAGAAGGGTTTGGCAAATCCCATGGAAATCTCTGAAGCTGAGTTTGACCTTCAGAGATGTCTCAGATCAAGGCAAGGTGATTTTGCCCCCAAATCTGCCAGTCAATGGTTAGGCTGTGGGAGGGGATGTCAGCGTGGGTGAAGCAGCCCCTTTGGTGATGGCAACACTGTGAAAGGTACTCAGCTGTGAACATCAGCAGTCAACTGTCCCGGTCAGGAGAGAGGTTGAGAGAGGTGAGCCACTGCATTTACTATACTTAGTTCAAAAGAAAGCAGGGTTGAGACAAGTGCATTGCAGCAAATACTATATATTTGGGAAGTGACCGCAGGGAGCAAGAGGGAGGGACAGGAGAGCCAAAAAGGAAGAAGTAAGGCCAATCCAAAGATGTGCTACTCAGTTGGTCGCTGCTTTAGAAGACTGCCACTCAGTTCTGTGAAATCTTCTGAGGAGTTGCAGGAAATGTGTCGCAGAAGTTCCTACCTGGGGAAAAAAGAGAGAAGCATTTATCATTTGGGTCTTATTTGTCAAGGATAAAATCTTTAAAACTTCCCATGGTTCTGGGTTTCCCATGCATGAGTGCAGAGAATGCCAAGAAAAGTTGCTGTCAGATTACATCTGCAGGAAGCTTGTAGAAGCCAGTATGGAATGGATGACCTCAGAACAGGGTGGAATTGAAAGGGTCTACAAAAGTCATCTAGTACTTCTGGAAATATCTGGCAGAATTTAAAATATAAACACCTTATGATTCATAAATTTCATGTACAGATATTTATGCTACAGAAACTTGTGCTTAGAGATGCAAACACCTATGTGAATTTGACAGGCTCTGTGGCCAACTGCCTGGGTTGTAAGTCCAGGTTCTGTCATTGTACATGTACATGTACATGTACATGCCATTGTACATGAGGCACCTGTGAATTATGTCATGTCTCACATAGGGGTGCTGAGAGTGTTAAATAAATTAAACCATGAAATAGGCTTTGGATAGTGCCTTGCATATCACGAGGTCTCTATTCATGCCAATTATTGTTAATATAATCCTTTAAAAAATATTTTACTTTTAAGATAGAGAAAGAGAGAGTGTGAGCAGTGGAGGGGCAGAGAGAGAAGGAGTTACAGGGTCTGAAGACAGGCTCCAGGCTCTGAGCTAGCTGTCAGCACAGAGCCCGACGTGGCACTTGAACCCATGAACTGTGAGATCATGACCCGAGCTGAAGTCGGATGCTCAACCGACTGAGCCACACAGGCTCCCCTTAGTAATATAATTCTTAATTTGAATATTGATTGAAGCTACTGTTTGAGGTGACAAAAGATGACAAACAACGTAAATACTAGGTAAAGAAATGACAGTATGGCCATATATACAAAACTATCATATGCAACATATGTTGTAAGTGAAAAAAAAACAAAGCAAAGCCAAAGTGTAGAAAAGTCTATTGTGTGTTCCTATTTGTGTGAAAAGTACATTGTAAGTACTTATGCGATAGAGATTATTAGTGCTTACCAAAATCTGCATCTCTTCTGCTTCCTGGGCACACAGAAGATTGCTCTTCGCAGTTAAGTGGACCATGTGATTAGCTCTGGCCAGTGTGAGTCCACGTAGCAGAGAATAGCTCCTGCATAACCTTCTAGCTCTCCCCTTCTGGAAGCCAAATGCGAGGAAGGCAGCATCACAAGATGATGTAGCTCGAACATGTAGTTTGGTGCAAAACGAAAAACCTTCGTTGTGTCTAGCCACTGAGATGCTGGGTTATATTTGCTACCACAGCATAACCCAGCCTATCATGAGTAGTATGATGTGATTCTGCAAAGGAGGCAGAGAAAAATGAAAACAATAGTTGCTCCTAGGGAGGAAAACCTGGGCACCTGCTGGAGTTTGGAGAAGTTGGAAGGAGACTTACTTTGTCTTCTATATCTTTTCATGTTGCTTGGCTTTTTAAACTACGGGTGTAAATTTAAAAAATTTTTAATTAAATTTTAATATTAAGTATAGTTTGGGTTAGACAGGAACCATTAACCTTCCCTAAAACTTAAGAGAAGGTATAGCCCTCAACCTCCTCAAAACAAGAACAAAAACAAAAGACAAAACAACCTCTGCTCCCCTCTCCCCCCCAAAAAAGACAAAAGCACAGCAATCATTTAGCTGGATTATGTAATTTTCTCTGAGAATGTTCAGCAGCTTGAATAAGGATGCAGAAAAGGGACATCTGGGGCAAGGAAGGCAGGGAAGACAGGAAGGAGCGGGTTTTGTGGCAGTGGATGGGGAGAACGTGGTGAGGCTGCAGCCCTACTGTTCTCCAAGGGGTGAAGAGTTTACGCAGCCGTGCCAGGAGAAGGAACGTGGAGAAAGGAGTGCTGGGGACTGAGGAGTTAGACACCTGCAGATAAACCTTTTACACTTAGCACTACTTACATTACTCAGGTAAAGTAAACTGAAGGGTAACGTGGTTTTGACATTTTGGTGCAACTACTATAAAATTTAGTCTTGTTTTATATCTCATTATGCTTATAATATTCTGAGTGATTTCAAAATACATTGCATATTGCATAACATAGATGCTGACAATCAAATAAGTCTTTATCATTTTCCCCCAAGAGCTCTTGCAAGGAAATTTATGATTTTTCTATAAGTTTTATCTACAAAGGATGGTGTGACATATTGCTGATCAATAGTGACCAAGCCGGATATTTGCAGGACAGTTACGACAAAAGAGGATAGCAGTTTCACAAGAAGGATGAATAATGGAGAAGAGTAAAGATAAGCTTGACAGCTAACTCAGTTAAGAGGTAAACTGGAAAATATTTAAAGATCCTGATTCACACCAATAGGCCATCCTATGGGATGCATCTAAAATAATAAACAATCTTTATACAGATGATTTCCTTGAGTCATGGGAAATTTTTCTCGGTGAGTAGAGAACTGTGGCATTTTGGAAACTAGATGAAAGATTTTATTAACATGAAAAATAGGATCTCCCTCAACAACCCTGTAGCAAATGTTGTGGCAGAAAATCACTCAGCTATTCAGCACCTGCTATGTGCCTAGACAAGGGGATGGGCACTGTTTGAAGAGCTATGCGATCCTTGATTTTAAGGTACTTTTGGTTCATTTGGAGAGAGGTAGCATGATGGAATATTCTTCACAAGAATGATGGAAGTAAAACAAGATAGCAATCTCTGATGAATTGCAAGGTGAAGAATGAAAGTGCTATAAGAATTCAGAGAAAGGTGAGCTCAGGATAGTTGAAATACATGTTGAGGGAAACATATATTTGAGGGGTTCAGAGCCAGAAGACCCAGATTAGAATCTTCTGCTGTCATTTACTAATTTGTGACTTGGAACAGGTTTATTGAACTTGTCTGTTCTTAGTATGTAAAGTAGGAGTGATGGTGTATACCTTCTAGTACTGGAAAGAGTAGGCCCGTCCTGTTGTGCTCAGATCTGTTTCTTGCCTTTTCTGTATCACAGTCCAGTAGGGGTGGCAAGAAGCTGCATTTCCCTAGTGCTCACCCCTAAACTGTGTCCTGCCAGGTTCATATATTGAAGCTCCTCAACCCCCAAGATGACTGTATCCGCAGATAGGTTCCTTAGGAGATAATTAAGGTTAAATGAGGGCATAAGTGTGGGGCCATATCAAAGCAGGCTGTAGCCTTATAAAAAGAGGAAGCCATCTCTCCCTCTCTACCCCCGCTTACTCCAACCTCCCTCTCTTCCTTCCGTCCCTCTCTCTCTCCCTTTCCCTCTCCTCTCTGTGAGGACACAACAAGAACACAGCCTTCCATAAGCCAGGAAGAGATTCCTCACCAGAAAACTCACCATGCTAGCACCTTGATCTTGGACTTTCCAGTTCCCAGAACTCTGATATACATTTCTGCTGTTTAAGCCACCAAGTCTATGGTATTTTCTTACGACAGCCCAAGCCAACTAATAGACCAGGTTTCCATGCCAAGAGGGTCAGGCCAATGGCAGATACAGAAGACTAAAAAGTGGGAGGAAGTGAATGGCCAGAGTATCTCTCTCCTTCTCTCTGCCTAAGCAGCATCTCCAGCCTCTTGCACAACCTCAGATCCCTGTAGTTAGGCTGATTCTAGCTTCTCGCTTCTGCTGGGGAAGTCTTATCCTAGACCCCAGTAGCACCAGCTCCTCTTTCTTTTGTCTTTCAGGCCTCAGGGTGCTTGTAGCTCTCTGTTCTTACTAATCTCTGCGTTGCCCCAGAACAAATTATCTTCTTTTGAATCAGGCTTCGGGAACTGTAAGTGTCTTTGCCCATCATGCCCATGATGCCTGAGTGACAATGTTTGTGATATGTCTTTTTTGATCCAGTTGATTATTCTAGAGGACCTAAAGAAGGCTCATCATAGGTCACGGCATTGACCTAATCACAATCCCTCTCTCAGAACCTGCAACTAAGGAATGCCAAGGGACATTGTAGCCAGTGGTGGTCACTGAAGCTGAGAAGCCAAGCTATGAAGTTCATGACTATGTTCTGGTGAATAAAATATTCTAGTGGTGAAACAGGACAAAAGTGTAGGTCACGTGGCTTCTGAGAGTAGAGACTATAGCTGTGGTTCCAGGTAACCCTCACCTCCCAGGACCAGTTTTGCACAGGTCTGATATTCCCAGCCTAATGTTTAATGAAATTCTTGAAAATTTTCCCCAAAGGTACCTTTACTGGGGCTAGCTTCTTTGGATGTCTGTGTGTTTGAGTCCTTGACCATGCATCCATCCATATACGCATGCATACACACACTTGCATGCACACACATACTTCTGCAGACTTACAGCTGCCTTTAAAAATATTTAGCTTGTGATTGGGCAAAGAGACATTATATGGAACTCTTTTGAGGATGAACAACATGAGCAAAGGTTCATGGATGAGAGAGATGAGACTCTAGAATATCTGGTTGATTGCTGCTTGTTTTGACTAACGTAGAGTTTACCATTATGTATAAGGGCAAATTGTTTTAAGTTAAATATAGTTGGAATTTTATAGCCCTTACTCTATATAAAAAACTAATAATGTTGGTGTTCCCTAAAGCCTGATTTAAAAGAACATAATTTTAACATTCACAACAGAGAGCAATCATTACATTAAAATATATTAAAAACTAGATTGCAGCATGTTTCTCCCATGCTCTGAAGATCATGCCACCAGGTTTCTGCAAAATTGGGTCAAGAAGAAAATGCAGTAACAAAGGGGCTCTCTCTGGAAACTACTCTATTTGTAGTTTCTTGAAGATAGATGTTTGAATCTCAGAGCACCTACTGGACCTTCAGTACCAGACACAACAGGATTTTGTGTGTTGCTTTGTCTTACTATGAGGTGTTCTGCTGCCATTCATTCCCTGCCCAGAAGAATCTTGCTACTGAAATGAACGTTCCTGTGTTGATCAAATGATTATATTCTAAAACAGTCTGGAATCTGTTTTTCGATGTCAATGTGAAAATGTCACTGTATCAGAAGGGATGGGGGGCACCTGGGTGTCTCAGTTGATTGAGCATTTGACTCCTGATCTCAGCTCAGGTCTTGATCTCAGGGTTGTGAGTTTGAATCCTGCCTTGGGCAGGTGGAGCCTACTTGAGGAAAAAAGAAAAAAAAGGAAAGACAAAAATGGAAATGTGGAATGTGCTGCCAGAGAAGAGTCCCTATTACAAAGTTTTAGAAGATTAATTAGAAGATATTAATCAGGGAGCCTGGGTGACTCAGTTGTTTAAGAGTCTGTCTGACTCTTGATATAGGCTCATGTCCTGATCTCAAGGTCATAAGATCGAGTCCAGCATCGGGCTGTATGCTGACAATGTGGAGCCTGCTTCGGATTCTCTCTCTTTTCTCCTCCCCCACCCCAATATATAAACGAACAAACAGTAAAATAAATAAATAAATAATATTGATCAACTTCACCAATATCTGGAATTTGGAAGTTGTTATTTAAAAAAAATTTTTAATATTTTTTTATTTATTCTTGAGAGAGAGAGACAGCGTGAGCAGGGGAGGGTAAGAGAGAGAGGGAGACAGAGCTAGCTGTCAGCACAGAGACCAATGTGGGGCTCGAACCCACAACCGTGATATCATGACCTGAGCCGAAGCTGGAAGCTCAACAGACTGAGCCACCCAGGAGCCCTGGAAGTGTTATTTTTAAATGAGCAATAATTTTGCTTCAGATGAAACTCATTGGCTACAATACTGCCAGTGTGCAAAGCTTAGAAGTTGTTTCTTTTATAATAAAGAGTATTTTCTGGACATAATATTTGCGTGTGCTGTAGTGGGGTTTTACCTGATTACACAAATCAATTTGTTAATGTGGGTTATTGCCTTGCATTGCATTGTTGTTGACATCTATGTTTTAAGTGTTGGCACTTTTTCTTTAAGTTCCACTCACTCTTCCAATAGCCCCATGAAATGAAATCCTCCGTAAATTCATTGGTCCCATGAAGTGGATGAGAGACACATGGCACAGCGCTGCCTCAATCAAGCTGCCCCTAACAAGCACAGCCTGCACCA
Source organism: Suricata suricatta (assembly GCF_006229205.1). Classification (NCBI taxonomy): domain Eukaryota; kingdom Metazoa; phylum Chordata; class Mammalia; order Carnivora; family Herpestidae; genus Suricata; species Suricata suricatta. The sequence continues at coordinate 119,927,263 of NC_043705.1, forward strand.
GCCAACCACAAGCTCGTGGGCTAAATAAATAGCTACTGTCATAAGGGTAATGGAAATTTGTGGTTGTTTGTTAAGCATCATTGTTGCAGGCATAGTTAACTGATACCACAATAGCAGTAGTTTATTATTGAACTCAGTAGTTCCAATAGCAGCCTTTTGATTCCCTCTTTTGTGATTGTGATAAATGTAATAGCTCCCCTAGCGAATTAGTTTATGGTGTTCTAGGAATCATTCCGGAAGACCAGTCTAGAGTTTGCTGCTTCACTGCTTCAAACAGTTTTTAATGATCGATTTCCTTTTCTGTTTAAGATAACTATACCACCTCACATTCATTAGGATGGCTACTACCGAAAAACAAACAGAAATATGAATGTTGGTAGGATACGGAAACACCGAAACACTTTTGCCCTGTTGGTGGGAATATAAAATGGTGCAGCTGGTATAGGAAACTGTGTGGCAGTTCATCAAAAAAATTAAAAATAGAATTATGATCCAGCAATTCCACTTTAAGTATATACTCAAAAGACTTGAAAGCAGACTTGAAGAGATATTTATACACCCATGTTTATCGTAGCGTTATTTACAATCCTAGAGGTGGAAGCAGCCTATATGGCCATCAATAGAGGACTAAACGGTGGCGTATACAGTCAGCCTTAAAAAGGAAGGAAATTCTGATACATGATACAACATGAGTGAAACTTGAAGGCATCATGTTAAGTAAAGTAAGCCAGTCACAAAACGACAAAAACTGTATGAATCCATTAATGTGAGGTAGTTAGAGTAATCAAATTTATAAAGACCCTAATCCTAAAGACAGGAAGTATAGGTATACTCTGGCTACCCTCCACCCTCTGGCTCATTTTGGGATCAGAATAGTATGAGGTAGGGCCAAGACTGTTATTTATCCCATTACCATCTATGTAATAGTCTGAATAAAGAACTAGCATAAAATGGCTGCATTTCCCCCTATACAAAAAAATAGGTATTAGTTTAACCCATAATAGACAATGTGTAGTACATGCTGTCAGCGTCCTAAACATGTCCCTGGAAAATTCAGTGTGCTTTCCTGAACTTCCAGTTGCCAGTGCCTAAGTCTTTGCCTGAGGATTCTGTCTTCCACCCCCAACCCCAACTACAACCATGAAGCCTGAAAACTGCATTATGAGCCTGAAAATGGACCTGAATTCCCTCCTAGTGATTTACAGCAGAAAAAGTCAGGAAGTTCTAGTGTGATAAACTGAGGTGGGTGTAGGGTAGGTAGTGCGAACAAAAACAAATATGGGGAAAACAAAGCAAAATGATGGAAGGCAATTGCTAGAAGAGAAGTCTTGGAACCTAGCTTTCACTTTTGAGCTCTCATGCTGGTTATACAATGTGTGATGAGTCAGTCTCAGTTAAAGGCACAGTTGGAGATAAACCTAAAATTACCTTGAACTCAAGGTAATTATTTTACTATATTTAGTAAGATTCTTTGGCCATGAACCCCACTCATCTCATCTTCTGCATTGAAACTGAATACATTTGGGGTGCTTGGGTGGCCCAGTCGGTTGAGCATCCGACTTCACCTCAGGTCATGATCTCATGGTACATGGGTCCAAGCCCCATGTCAGGCTCTGTGCTGAATGCTTGCTGAGATCCTGGAGCCTGGTTCAGATTCTGTGTGTCCTTCACTCTGTCCTTTCCCTGTCCGTGCTCTGTCTTACTCTCTCAAAAATAAATAAATGTAAAAAAGAAAAAATGAAAAAAAAGAAACCGAATACATTGGAAGGAAAAAGCCACTGCAGGTAACAGTTGGCTTGAGGAGTGACTCTGGACTCTACTTCCCACTTTCCTTATCAAACTTTGTTCTCCCTGGTTTCTGTCTTACTGATTCCACACCCATTTTCTCCCTGCATCACTGAGAGGACTGACAACTCTGGTCCTAACTTTGAGGAACTCATCTGGTTGAGGAGACAGCCATATAATCAGATTCAAGTAGTAGGTAGCAAGTGCTAAAATAGGGACCTAACTTACATGCTATGGAAACAGAAGACAAAGCCACTGATTCTAGCGGGCACCACTGAAGGTGCATGAACTAACAGGCACTGAGAGGTGAGGAGGAGACTTCCAAGCTGAGAAGTACTGTAGAGACACTTCAGGCAGAAGGACCACCGTGCCTGTGTGATTCTTGGGATCTTCATTTTTAGGCAAATAAACATTGTGGGGATGGTTGTGAACATGAACACTCCACATATGTCCCTAGACAGCTACTGGGGGGAAAAGAATCCACTTGGAAAGTTAGTATTTGGGGGGAAAAAAGTGTCCTTTTTAAGTTAATTTTTTTTTTTTGAGAAACCATCTCTGGTGCATAGCTTCCAAAAATGTAGGCATTTATTTCTTACGAATTGAGAATTTTAATGGATAAGCCACATAGTTTGAAATTAATACGCAGAGGCAACATTAATGAGGGTCAAAGCACAAGTACAAAGTGAACTTGATGAGTATATTGCTTTTTGATTAGAGGGAGGGAATACCTAGAGTTCAAATTCCAAAAGCAATTATCAAACAAGTTTAGGCAAGGTATCAGTTCAAGCCCTGGTTTTTCATCTAAAACCGCCTGATTTTCGATGAAGTTGTTTCCTCTCTTAAAGCATCATTATAAAATGGAGATTTGGGAGAATTTAGAGAAAGGAATGATGGTGTTACTTTTGCTGCACAGCTGAACATATATTGGGAAGCTTCTTCCTTTTAGTAGAAAAAGTTTAAAAATTTAGGAATGCTTTTCACTGGACATAGTTAACATGAAAAAATTTTTCAGTTGAATATTTGTATCTTTAAGACATTAGATATTTTTAGGAGATTAGATACTGTGAAGAGAAATAACTAATAATGACTATATAACTCTCAGCAGTTCTACCATTTATTAGGAGTCTGTGGATTGGGTTACGTTTCGGGTTGCTATAGTTGGTAAGGTCCTTTCTGGCCCACAAATCTTCTCCTTTCTCCTTTGTCATCCGCCTTTTTATTACCAGTGGTGGGGAATAATTTTATCTCTTGGGAGTCATAGTTGCAAATGTAATATATCAGGGAACAGATTGGATTGCTGTACAAAAGAGGCACCAAAATATAGTAGCTTAAGCAAGATAGATTATTTCTCTGTCACATAGAAGTCTGCAGAGGCATTCTAGTGACAGTGTGATCTCGTCATGGTGTCAGGAACACTATCTTGTTACTCTGACATTATCAACACTAGGGTGGGTTTTTTCTTTTTCTTTTTTTCCCTTCTTTTTAGTTTTTAAAGTTATTTTGAGAGAAGGAGGGAGCATGCAGGAAGGGCAGAGACAGAGGTGGGGAGAGAGAGAGAATCCTCAGCAGGTTCCTCACCATCAGTGCAGAGGCCAGCTCAGGGCTCAATCCTACAAACTGCAAGATCATTACCTAAGCCAAAATCAACCAACTAAGCCACCCAGGAGCCCCAACACTCGAGTTTTAATCCTTTGGTTAAAGTGGCTGCTTCAGCTACAACCCGTGATCAATTTATTGTAAAACCAGTGAAGTTTCAGGATTTTTTACTTGTATGTGTTACATAATGTTGTAGGGGCTGCAGGCTTTTCTGGGACATGACTGAAGGAGTATTTTTTGTGTCGTAGACCCCTTTGGCAGTTTGGTGAGGTCTATGGATCCCTTTTCAGAATAATTTTTTTTAAATAAGCCTAAAGTATAGGGGCACCTGCGTGGCTAAGTTGGTTAAACATCTAACTTTGGCTCAGGTCAGGTCATGATCTCACATTTCATGAGTTCAAAGTCCGCATCAGGCTCTCTCCTGTTGGATCCTCTGTCTCCCTCTCTTTCTGTCCTTCCCCCGCTCTCTTACTCTCTCTCAAAAATATAAATGTTTAAAAAAGCTTAAAGTATGGGGCGCCTGGGTGGCTCAGTCGGTTGAGCGTCCAACTTCGACCCAGGTCATGATCTCACGGTTCATGGGTTCGAGCCCCGGCGTTGGGCTCTGTGCTGACAGCTAGCTCAGAGCCTGGAGCCTGCTTCAGATTCTGTGTGTCTCTCTCTCTGCTCCTCTCCTGCTCATGATCTCTCAAAAATAAATAAATGTTAAAAAAATTAAAAAAAAAAAGCTTAAAGTAGGGGAGCCTGGATGACTCAGTAGGTTAACCATCTAACTTCAGCTTAGGTCATGATCTCACAGTTCTGTGTCTCCTTCTCCCTATGCCCCTGCTCCAACCCTGCTCACCCTTTGTCTCTTTCTCTCAAAAATAAAACATTAAAAAAAATTTTTTTTTAAAGCTTGAAAGTATAGTACATAGGATGGCAAAGGAAGCCAATATATTAAAGATCAATAATCAAAATATTTAAAAAATTTCATGATATAGAAGTAAATGTTTCTTTATTACACATTAAACAATCAGATCTTGTGATGGGATTAATAACTACCATAATTTTGAAGTTGTAATGAACATTAAAGATATTTTACAAGTCTGCATTAATTGGAATTCATATGAATACATTTAATTTCTCCTGATGACAAGGTCACAGGCAAAACAAGTGTAACTGTGCTTTTGTCAACATTTATCATAGAAGAAAAAATATTAAAGGTCACACTCCCCAAGACAGGAGATCTGAGTGGTGATTTTCATGGATTCTATGTTGGCTCTCTAAATAAGAGACAACATTCTTATATTTGATTGTCTTTATTTTCCATCTCAGTTTCTCTCTGTGTTCACTTGTTTTCATTTTCATCAATATATATTGTGATTATCTCAGGGTTTTCCTCTATTACAGTAACTCAAATTTTTAGTAGACCCTATACTTTTTTTTATATACTTATTTGCTTTTTAATGATATTATTTTAGTCTTCAATTTTCTCTTTGGGGTGCCTGGGTGGTTCAGTTGGTTAAGCATCTAACAGGTCATGATCTCACAGTTCGTGAGTTTCAGTCTTGCATCTGGCTCTGTGTTGATAGCTCAGAGCCTAGAACCTACTTCAGATTCTATGTTTCCCTCTCTCTGCCCCTTCCCCCTTGTGCTCTCTCTCTCTCTCAAAAATTAATAAACATTCAAAAAATTTCCCTTTGATTCACAAGTCCTCTTTTTATTTTACTTTGATTTCATTTTATCTCTTGATTTCTTTAGCTTATATTCATATTTTATTTTTATACAGTGATGCAAGTTCAGGGAATTTCCTTCTGTTCCTTGAATTAGGTTTTCTTTGGGTTTGAGCATTCTGTCTTTCTTTGCCAGTTTCCATTACTGCTTTTTTTTTTAAGGCATTTTTAAAAATTTTATTTTAGAGAGAGAGAGTACACATGAGCAAGGGAGAATGGCACAAGGGGAGAGAGAGAGAGAGAGAGAGAGAGAGAGGGAGAATCCCAAGCAGATTCCACATGCAGCATGGCACCCAATACTGGGCTTGATCCCATGATCCTGGGATCATGACCAGAGCTGAAATCAATTGTCAGATGCTCAACTGACTGAGCCACCCAGGTGCCCCTCCATTAATGCTTTGTGAAAAGAAGGATGAAGAAGAGGAAAAGAAAAAGGAGGAAGGAGAGGAGAGAGAAAGACAAGGGTGATTATCCAGTTTGCTTTTCTCGAGACTTGAGATTAGTGAGACTTCATATTCATTACAATGTCTGGATGGTGGAGGTGGTGTTAGGAGCTAAGCGACTGGCTCCTCTGCTCGACTCCAGAATCTTCTGTTTCTTTCTTTGAACACCTGATTTTCAAGTTTGTAGCACTAGCTTAAACCTTTTTTCTTGTTTGGTGGTTGCTAGTAAATTTTTGGATCATTCTGTTAGGTGAAGGAGGAGAAGTCCTTTGAAGAAGTTCAATCTTACATCATATCACAGAAGACAGAGCCTCAATTTTTGAGTAATAAATTGGACCTAAGTATATTCAATTCAAAGAGTTGTGAGGACAATACAATAGATTGATGTTTGCAAAATGCCTAGAATAGTTTTTGTGGTGAAGAAGGCAGGTGGTAATTGATGGAATGCATTTTAATTTAAATAAAATCAATTATTTTTCAAGTATACCAGTAAAGCTGGGGAAAAAAACAAAATGAATAACTATAATACCATCTTCATATACACCGTAAACATTGAACTATGTATACTTACAAATCTCCTTCTCAAGATTTGTGCATATATCTAATATTTAAAATTATTAATACTTTTATTACTGACAAAGGGCACATTATCAATGCAGACATCCAAAACATGTTTCCCACGCAGACCATTAACTTAAGATTGGCCCTTAATTTATTTCTTGAATTGTGATCTTTTTAGGTGAGTCAGGAAAATCAGGAAAAATCACAGTAGTCTGTGGGAACATGTTGATACATTTGCTGTCAATTCTTGATTATCACATGGGAATTTTCCACCTGTGTGATTATTAGTACCAGATGATGTCCAGAAAACAAAAAACGCTTCTGCTGTTTGGTATGGTACAAATTAGCATTTCCTTTTTCTTTCTATTAGTGAAATCTCGACCAGATGGTGATTCCCAGGCAAACCTTCCTATTAAGAGTCTATAAACCTATGTTACAAATCTGTGCTGTCTCCTGTTGGTGGGAATGCACAGCCACTGTGGAAAACAGTAGGGTAGTTCCTCAAAAGCTAGAAGTAGGGGCGCCTGGGTGGCTCAGTCAGTTAAGCGTCTGCCTTCAGCTCAGGTCATGATCTCAGGATGTGTGGGTTTGAGTCCTGCATCGGGCTCTGTGCTGTCAGCTAGCTCAGAGCCTAGAGTCTATCTTTGGGTTCAGTATCTCCTTCCCTCTCTGCCCCTCCCCTGCTCACAGTCTCTCTCTCTCTCTCTCAAAAATAAATAAAACATTAAAAATTTTTTAAGTTAAAAATAGAATTACCCTATTTTCCAGTAATTGCACTACTGTATATTCACCCCCAAAATACAAATTCCTAATTCAAAGGAACACATTCACTCCTATGGTTATTGCAGCATTATTTACAATACCAAATTTTGGAAGCAACCCAAGTGTCCATTGGTAGATGAATGAAGGAATAAGATATTATATATATCTATATATAGATATATATGTATTATGTCATTATATATTATATATATAAATGGAATATTATTCAGCCATAAAGAGGAATGAAATCTTGCCATTTGCAACAACATGGATGGAGCTACAGTGTGGGGAGCTGCAAAGATTCAGCTGCTCGGCCATTTACTAGCCAGTAATGTTATTCACTGAGGGGAGTTGCCAAAATAGGCAGGGGAGTGCCACTCCCTGCCAGGAGAAGCCAGAAAAACAAAGATCAATCGCCAGGGTGGTATCAGCCCTTCACTTGCTGTGCTAAAAACTTTAGTTTGTTTCCTTCTTTACCCTAGCTTGACCCTGTTTCCTAGCAACTGACCTAGGTCAGCTGCCTTGTTCTCCAGCCTAAAAACCTTTATGAGAGACAGTGTTTTCTGAATAAATAGAGGAGGCTTGATCAGATACCGTGTGTTGTGTCCTTACTCTCTGTGCTCCCCCTTCCTGCCGTTTCTCTCCCTCTCTCAGGATCACAAACCCACAAGGATTTTCCGCCCAGCCGGCCGGGGCGGGACATGACAAGTGGCGACCAACGTCGGGCTGAGTAAGAGGGATCTAGTGAAGAAAACGATCAAAGAGGAAAAGAAGAAGAGAAAGAGGTAACAATCAGGATAAGGAGACGGCCACGCAGAATTAGCTGTGTGGTCCAGTGCTCAAAATAAGGAGACGGCCACGCTGTGGTCCAGTGCTCAGGAATTATAAGGAGACGTCCACGTAGTGGTCCAGTGCTCAGGAATTATAAGGAGACGTCCACGCTGTGGTCCAGTGCTCAGGAATTATAAGGAGACGTCCACGCTGTGGTCCAGTGCTCGAGTGAGTGATCGGTGAATTTAGGGCAGAAATTAAGCAAATAGTCTAAACAGAAACACTTAGAGCACAGGGAGTAAAGGTATCTAAGTGTTTTTCTAAAACCTCTGCGGAGGAAGAATGATGGCCTCTAGTGTGTATGTGTGAGTGAACCTTTGTCTTTGCGTCACTGTATTAAAAGAAATAAGGGGCAATTACAGAGTCTGTTGTACCTGTTTTGGTTTGCTGCAAACGCCCTCCCATAAAGATAGGCAGAGTTAGAGTCAAGAATGTAAATTAAGTTTTGAGCCGTAAAGAGTCTAAAGAAAGAGATCTATTTACTTCCCAGGTTAACAGCTAAAAGTTTAAAACTGCCCCGTTGCCCAAGGCAAACAGAGGGCCATCAGGTTGCAGTCTGCTGGGTGGGGAGAAGCAATTTGCATAACACTAGCTTCTCCCTCTACCTTAGGTGATAAGAAACAAAAGACCACAGAAATCAGGGGGGTTTTTTTTGCACCAAATTTCGAGGTTAAAATAATTGTTAAAATAGTTTTTAAGGTTCTTAGTAAATTAAAACGTTAAGGTTGTACTTGATAATAAATTAAGATTAAATTCATTGGCTGTCTAACAAGTTTAAACTAAAGCAAAAGTCAACTAATTAATATATTGGTATAAGATAAGGCCTGTAGCTATCTGTGCTTTTTAACTTGTGGCAAAACAACTGGGGATATTTAAAACTGTTAAAAAGCTGCTTTGTACTTAATTGATTCAAAAGTTTACCATCTAAAGAAAAAAAGTTTTGATTACTAAGTCCTTATTGGGAGACTACGATTTCTAAGAGTTGATAGTCAGCTAAGTGTAATTTATAAATGGTGCAACTGCTCAAAGATGTGCAGTTCCTAAAGTCCTGATGTTTTAATATAAGATCATTACTAAACACCTTTAGCAATCAAAATATAAGTGTCACTAAATTTAAACTGTAACCTGCTCTTTTCCTGCTACTGCGATGTGCGGCATCATGAGCAGCAAAGTCTCCCGCGACACCCTGTAAGAGGCGGTGCGGGAAGTCCTGCACGGGAACCAGCGCAAGTGCAGGAAGTTTTTGGAGACGGTGGAGCTGCAGATCAGCTTGAAGAACTATGACCCTCAGAAGGACAAACGCTTCTCTGGCACCGTCAGGCTTAAGTCCACTCCCCACCCCAAGTTCTCCGTATGTGTTCTGGGGGACCAGCAGCACTGTGACGAGGCCAAGGCTGTGGATATTCCCCACATGGACATTGAGGCGCTGAAGAAACTCAACAAGAATAAAAAATTAGTCAAGAAGCTGGCCAAGAAGTATGATGCCTTTTTGGCTTCCGAATCTCTGATCAAGCAGATCCCACGAATCCTGGGCCCTGGCCTCAATAAGACTGGCAAGTTCCCCTCCTTGCTGACCCACAATGAGAACATGGTGGCCAAAGTGGATGAAGTCCACTATCAAATTTCAGATGAAGAAGGTGCTGTGTCTGGCAGTTGCTGTTGGCCACGTGAAGATGACAGACGATGAGCTTGTGTACAACATCCACTTAGCTGTAAATTTCCTGGTATCATTGCTCAAGAAGAATTGGCAGAATGTCCGGGCTTTGTACATCAAGAGCACCATGGGCAAGCCCCAGCGCCTGTACTAAGGCACAGCTTAATAAACCCTAGTGCTACCTACCAAAAAAACAAAACAAAACAAAAAACCAAAAAAAAAAAACCCAAAAAAAACCCTGTAACCTAACAGCCTTTACAATTAAAGAGCATTTATGTACTTTTAATGATGCTCAAAAACTGTTGGGGGATATTAATTGGATTAGGCCTTACCTTTGGCTCACCACTGGACAGCTCAAACCTTTGTTTGACATACTCCAGGGGGACCCAGATCCCAAATCTTCTAGATATCTCACTAGTGAGGGCCGTCAAGCATTAAAAATTGTGGAAGAAGCCATCCACTCCCAGTTTGTCACTGCCTTAGATTATGATCAAACCCTCATGCTTATTATTTGCAAAACCTCTTTTAATCCTACAGCAGTTTTTTGGCAAAATAATCCCATTATGTGGGTGCATCTTCCCTCCTCACCTGCGAAGGTTATCTATCCTTACTATCTGGCTGTGGCTGACCTCACTGTTCTAGGGAGAGAACAAAGTGTAAAGTACTTTGGCAAGGAGCCTGATTCTATCATACAACCCTATTCAAAAGGACAGCTTGACTGGCTTTTTCAGACTACTGATTGCTGGCCTATTGCGTGTGCTTCCTTTTTAGGTAAGTTAGACAATCACTATCCACCTAATAAACTCCTACATTTCTTTAACAGTCATAAATTTATATTTCCAACAAAAACCTCTCGACAGCCTCTATCACAGGCCTTAGTAGTGTTTACTGATGGATCCTCTACTGGCACTGCGGCTTATACTTTGGAGGATCAAGTCATAAGCTTTTCCACCCCTTCCTCTTCTGCTCAACTTGTGGAACTGCATGCAGTTATTGCGGTCTTTTCCGTTTTTCATTTTATATAAAGGTTTATATAAATAAACCTTTTAATTTATACACAGACAGGGCTTATATAGCTAACTCTGTACCCTTGCTAGAAACTGCAGCCCAAATTAAACAGAGTTCAGGGGCCGCTCATCTTTTTATGCAACTTCAGTCTTTAATTCATAAAAGAAAAAATCCTTTCTTCATTGGTCATTTAAGGGCCCACACTGGCCTTCCAGGTCCTCTGTCCTTAGGTAATCAAAAGGCTGATTTAGCCACAAAAGAAATCTATAATATCATACTTCCCCAGGATACAGGACTAGAAGCAGCCTCAAGGGCTCACGCTACCCATCATCTCAGTGCCCGCCCCTTAAGAATTATGTTCAAGATTTCCCGTGATCAGGCACGACAAATAGTAAAACAGTGCCCTTCTTGTGTTGTGCATCTACCTGTTCATCATTTGGGAGTAAATCCTCGAGGACTAGTGCCCAATGCCATCTGGCAAATGGATGTAACACACATTTTAGAGTTTGGAAATTTAAAATATGTCCATGTGAATGTTGATACCTACAGCGGCTTCCTATATGCTACCTTACAAACTGGGGAAGCAGGAAAGCACGTCGTAGCACACATGCTTTCTGCCATATCAGTGTTAGGAATCCCAAAACAAATAACAACTGACAATGGACCCGGATATACTGGGACTGGGTTCTCTAAATTCTGTCAACAGTTACACATTAAACACATCACTGGGATTCCTTATAACCCACAAGGACAAGGTCTAG
>NC_043705.1:119938478-120005728 GCF_006229205.1 Suricata suricatta
AACCTAAGACAGGCACAGTCCTTTCCTTGCCCATACTATCATATTCTGGAAGAATCCCTTTTTGAATTAATAAAAAAAGGGAGGACCTGTGGGGAGCTGCAAAGATTCAGCTGCTCGGCCATTTACTAGCCAGTAATGTTACTCACTGAGGGGAGTTGCCAAAATTGGCAGGGGAGCGCCACTCCCTGCCAGGAGAAGCCAGAAAAGCAAAGATCAATCGCCTACCGCCAGGGTGGTATCAGCCCTTCACTTGCTGTGCTAAAAACTTTAGTTTGTTTCCTTCTTTACCCTAGCTTGACCCTGTTTCCTAGCAACCAACCCTGTCAGTTTCTCGCCCTAAACCCTATATAGGGGTGGGTTTTCTTGTCTGTAAGAAGAGAGTGTGTGAGAGTGTGTGTGTGTGTGTGTGTGTGTGGAAGAATAGAGGAGGCTTGATCAGATACCGTGTGTTGTGTCCTTACTCTCTGTGCTCCCCCTTCCTGCCCTTTCTCTCCCTCTCTCAGGATCACGAACCCGCAAGGATTTTCCGCCCTGCCGGCCAGGGCGGGACATGACACTACAGAGAGAAAGTCAGTCCGAGAAAGACAAATACTATATGATTTCACTCCTATGTGGAAAGTAAGAAATAAAAATGAGCAAAGGAAAAAGAGAGAGAGAGGGGAACCAAGAAACAGACTCTTAACTACAGAGAACAAACCGATGGTTACCAGAGGGGAGGTGGGCAGGGGATGGGTGAAATAAGTGAAGGGGATGAAGAGTGCATTTACCATGGTGAGCACTGAGCAATGTGTAACATTGTTCAATCCCTATACTTTATACCTGAAACCAGTATAACACTGTATGTCAACTATACTGGATTTAAAATAAAATGCGTGCTGCCTTTTCCATGAGCCTTCTGGAAGAACGACTCATTTGCCTTTATTAAACGGAAAGTGAAAGGGAAAACGTTGTAGAACCACTTGTTCAAAGAATCAATCATATGTGTTTGATAAAAATAAAAATATATAGGGACGCCTGGGTGAGTCAGTTGGTTGAGCATCTGGCTCTTGATTTTGGGTGGAGTTGTGATCCTAAGGTTGTGGGATCAAGTCCTGCATTGGACTCCATGCTGAGCATGGAATCTGCTTATAATTTTCTCTCTCTCTTTTTCTCTCTCTCTCTCTTTCCTTCCCTGTGCCCCTCCCCCACTTGCACGTGCATGCTTTCTCACTTTCTTTAAAATAAAAAAATAATAAGGGGCACCTGGGTGGTTCAGTCAGTTCAGCAAATGACTCTTGACTTAGGCTCAGGTCATGATCTTGCGATTCATGGTTTTGAGCCCCTAGTCAGGCTCTGCATTGACAGTATGGAACCTGCTTAGGATTCTCTCTTTCCCTCTCTCTCTGCCCCTCCCCTGCACACACGCTCTCTCTAAAAATAAATACATAAACTTTAAAAAATGGTAAAAAATTAAAATAAATACAAATATATATTCAAGAGTGACAGGGAGGACAATGTGAATCTTCTCCCCACCCCCATGTTTTCTTCTTCCCTTGTTTTTCCTTATTTGACTGTAAATTCCTATGCTGGGAGGAATTCAGTCTTATCCATCTTTTTATTCCACTTTTGCCCCTAACATCTTGCAGAATGATTGGCACAATTGTAGCTATGTAAAGAGTTTTTTAATAAATCAACATACGTATTTAATGTGTGAACTAAACATTCCAATCTGATTACAGACATCCTTTATTAAGTTTGTGAGATCTAAAAACATATTTTTCATTTTTCTGCGGAGCTAAACATACAATTAGAGGACTGCACGACTAGTCATTATCTAATGTTACCCAAAGATTGCTGTAACAACTGTTCTTGAAGACTAGACTATTTCCAAGCCTCCTTACAGTTAGGGTCAAGTGCATCGTTTTGCCTCATTCTACTGGGAAGATTAGATTGTAGAAGTCATTTGGAGAGAACACTGTGGGTTTGGTCATCATATCTTCCCCAGGTATTGACGGTATTCATAGTATGATTATTAGAGATTCCTCAGTTTTCATATCTATGTCCTGAAAATAGTCTTTTGTCAAAAAAGCAAATGACTACTTTTTATTATTGAGGTGTGTGTGGGTGTGGATGTTAAACAATACACTTGACCAGTACAGCCAAAGAGTCAAGAAAAGGCAATGACTCATTTCTTGGGTGTTCCCTTTCTTGGTTGATGGGTGGCTTATGTAAGTCAAGGCTATTGCATTCTCCAAAATTAACAGGTGTGTGCCCATTCATTGTGTTTTAATATACCTCCCTTTACAATTGGTAGCATTCTTAGGATCAAAGGCTATTCAAGTGTTGAAATGCTTGGCACTTTCTAGTCTACATAAGTTTGCTTGTCTTTACCCTTCTATAGTGAATGCCAGCTGTTGTCCCTATATATCTGTTGAGGTAATTTCTATTATTAAAATCATGTCAAATGTATTTATATCTAATATAGTACTTTACATTATAGCACAATTTATCTTAGCTTTTGAAATGGAAACTACAAATATGTAGTTAAAGAAGGGTTGAGAACAGCCTGACAAGAAGCCAACCAGGTACAGGCAGACTAGCATGAAGTACTGCAAAAAGGCAATTAGTAATAATAATTTGATGATACCTTTAGATTTATTTTTAGAATTCAGCATCCTTACTTCATTTACCATTGTCTGTCATGCTCTAGTATTTTCCATTTATTAGGCAGGTTGAATTAGGGATGTGGGGATGTGGGCTGTATCTTGTGGTATCCTACATATTAGTTTTGAAAATTGTTATGGGCTCACACATCTAGGGCATAGAAGAAAACCAGTCAAGTCAAGTGTATTGAGCTGGAAGGTTAATGAACTTTGAAGTGATTGCCAGGACTCTGATATCACTCTTCTAGAGGTGATTGGATTTCATTCATTAGCTACATAAATCCATCAACTAATACAAGGAAATTTAGTGGGCACTTACTCTACATATATAAATATTCTTGTGGCTAGACACTGTGCTAAGTACTATGTCACTTCTACTAATAGGGTTTAGGGAATATACATACATACATACACACATTCCATTTAAAATTTTTAAATTTCACAGTTATGTCTTGGGACATTAAAGCAGCTATAAATGGTTAATGCAATTTCTTAATTTTTGTGACATAACTATAGCTTCATTAGGAGCTTCTCTTTTGCATTGTCAAAAACTTCTGAAATATCTTGCTAAATACCACTGTTGCATGACAGTGGTCTCTGTTCACAAAAGGGCATGCTTCTTTTTTCAGTGGGAACCCTTTATTTTTATTAAAAATTTTTAAAGTTTATTTATTTATTTGAGAGAGAGAGCATCCATGTAAGTGAGGAAGGAGCAGAGAGAGGGAGAGAGAGAGAGAATCCCAAGGAAGTTCCAGATGACCAGCATGAAGTCTGATGTGGGATTGAACTCATAAACCGTGAGATCATGACCTGAGCTGAGGGCAGACACTTAACCAACTGAGCCACCCAGGAACTTCCAATGGGAACCCTTTAAAAATAATTTCACTCCTTCTTTAAAAAATGTGTAATGAATTGAAATTATTCTTAAATATTCTAATTCACTTCTTTGATGAATTCAGTAAGATAATTCAAGCCCTTCTTACTCCCTAACCCTGATACTTTTTATTTATTTAATTTTTTAGATTTGTTTTATTTATTTTCTTTAGTAATCTCCATACCCAGTGTGGGGCTCAAATTTACACCCCTGAGATCAAAGTCAAATGGTCTTCTGACTGAGCCAGCCAGGTAATCCCTACACTGACACTTTTAGAGTAATATACCTATATTTTAGTTACTCTTGGGCCTCCTGCCTTGAAACAATTTTAGATTTTTATTTTTTACTCATATATAAGATAGGTCTGTGGTTACTGATAATTATTTAGTATGAAAAATCATAGTATCCATAGTGACTATGGGAAACAAGTCTTATCTTTACATTAGCTTGAGTAAAGAGAGGCAAATTAACCTTCATGAAACCTTGCCTTTGAAGAAGAAAAATTGGGGTGATAGAAGAAAGATTAAAGAAATGTGACCAGTTGCCAAAAGAGATGAAATAGCCTGATTTGGGGTTGCTGAAATTATTACTAATGATGAGAGGAGAGGTATTTTATAAGTGTTAGATAATATATACAAACTGCATAGAAAATATGCAAAATAATATACTTTCACATCTATAGAGAATATGTGTTTAAAATATGTCTACAAATTATTTGGCACACCTCCCTTCAAGAAGTGGAGTCTAGATTCCCTCTCCTTGAGTGCGCGCTGGACTTAGGGATTTGCTTTAACAAATAGAATAAAGCAGAAGTGATAGCATGCAATTTAAGAGACAAGGTCCTAAACGGCACTGCCGCTTCCTCTTTGTTCTTTCTCTTGGATTGTTTGCTCTGAGGGGAACCCAGCTGTTATTTTTTTTTAAACATTTATTTATTTTTGAGAGACAGAGAGAGAGAGAGATCATGAGCACAGGGGCAGAGAGAGAGGGACACAATCAGAAACAGGCTCCAGGCTCTGAGCTGTCAGCACAGAGCCCGATGCAGGATGCGAACCCACAAACCCTGAGATCATGACCAGAGCAGAAGTCGGATGCTCAACTGACTGAGCCACCCAGGCGCTACCCCCTTTTTTCCCCAGCTGTTATGTTTTAAGGACAGACAGCCAGCTCTGTAGCAAGACCCATGCAGTGAGGAAGTGAAGCCTCCTGCTAATAGCAAGTTAGGATCTGAAGCCTCTTGTCAATGACCTTGTCAGTGAGCCATCTTGGAAGTGGATTCTCCCACCCCAGTCATGCCTTCAGGAGAGTGCAGCCCTAGCTGATATCTTGACTTGCAACCACATAAGAGGCTCTGAGCCAGAAGCATCAAGTAAATCTCCTCCTGAATTCCTGGCCCACAGAAACTATGAGACAATACATATTTGTTATTTTAAGCCACTAGATTGGGGAGGAGGGGATTTGTTACACAGCAATAGATACCTAATACAAATTCCTATAATAGGATTTATATCAAGACATAGAATTAATTCCAGCCATTTTAATCTAAAAGAGGTATAATATCAAGAGCTGGAAGGACTGGGGAAAGGGTATTTAGGCCATATTTGTAGAATCACACCACTATTTTCACATATAAGAAAAGCTGCTACCTCTGCCGCTATTAATAAAGTGGAAAATCAAGAAGGTCCTCCCTGAAACTGTTGATTTCAATGGGCTCTTCTAAATGAATAAGGAGGCTTCTGCTACTATTGCCACTGCTGCAACACCCCCAACACCCCCAAAGCTCCTACCTAGATAGATATGGGGATATGGCTCCAGAATGAAAGCAGTAGGTATATCTTTAGAATCAACCAAAGCTTCAGGGGAAAAAATGTCTCTGCTTTACTTCTGCCTTCCAAGTCACATGAAAATACATCTGAGAACTGTTGTTTATAGCTCTCTAGCTTCTGTAGTATAGGAAGGCATACCTCGGGTGTTGGATATTTTTGTATTTCTATAAATATTCTTGAGCTTTGTTCTTCAATGCAGGTAAGTTACTTGAACACATTTAGATTCTTTTGAGTCTTGCTTTTAGGATTTAAGCTATGCTGAGTCTAGGGCTAATTATTTCTCACTACTGAGGCAAAAACCTTCCAAGTACTCTACCCAGTGCCCTGTGGATTATGAGGTTTTCCAATCTAGTTGGTAGGCACCACTCCAGACTCAGTTTGGATGCCAGGCAGTTTTTTTTTCTTCTAATTCTTTCCCGTGCCTCAGATACTTTCACGCACAGAGGATGCATGAAGGATACTGAAGGAATAGTCTCTGTGAATCTCTGGGGTCCTGTCTGGGTGCAGCTCTCTCCTCTTTGGTATTGTCATACAAATCGTGTCACTTTGCTCTCTCAGTTCATTCTCCTTAACTCAGGAAGTCCATCTAGTTCCACCTGGGTTTTTCCTCCCTGCATTACAGCCTAGAAACTCTCTCAAGCCAGCAAGCAAAGGTAATCACAGGGTTCACATCATTTGTTTCCTGTTCTTCAGGGATCACTGTCCTTCATTGCGTGATGTCTAGTGTCTTCAAAACTGTTTTTTCACATACTTTCTCCTTTTGTTGTTGATGTGACAGATGAGAGCATAAATCTGCCCCTATTATTACATCTTGGTCCCTTATTGATTTTTGGATTGGAGCCTGTATCACATCCTGTAGGAAAGCATTCCAATCTAACACAATATTATTTCCCAGGTGACAGCATAAGTGTCTACTTCAGTAAGTTGTTCTACTGTTTATAAGACTGATTGCTTCTGTGTGTTGGGATACATGGTAAGATCGTTGTTTGCCATAGGCATTGATTCATCACATATCATTTTTTTTCTGTACATTTAGCTATTTGGTCAGTAGTTGAGTGAACAAGGCATTTAGTAAGTCGACGGATGGTAGTACTGGCAGAAATAGGACAAATAGGAAAGATAGTACATATCCAGAATACATTTCTAATCCATTGGGACCATCGCTGCTTCCCTATGATGGAAGGTTTCTAATGTGGCCAACCTGCCACTAGGTACTAGTTTATGGGACTGTATCATGGACTCACTGCTGGGTTTTGTAGTTGGCCGATTAAGTTGTTCTGCAGTGGAGGTAGTCAGGTCAGCCTTGGAGAGGGAAAATGTGCCTGTTCACAAGCCTACTGAGCAAGTACTGGGTGGCTGGGAAAAGAGTCTGACTGACGTCCATGAATAGTTCTACTTGTCCTCTAGGTGTTTAAGGGCTTCATCAGCAGTGGTTGATTTCTGGTTAGTGTTCACAAGGGCACGAATAGTTTTACGCTGTAGCCAATTCTGAGAGACTATCTGTTGGTTATCTATTTCTGTTAAACAAATCATCCCAAACTTAGTGGCTGAAGAAAACATCTACTTTGCTCTTGAATCTATTTAGGCAAATCTTGCACGGATAATTCTTCTCTGCTCTACTTAGTGTCACAAGGAGTGACTTGAAGACTGAGGCTGGATTATTCTAAAGGCTTGGTCACTCACATATCTGGAGGTCGATGCTGTGATTGGCTAGGTCTTCTGCTGGGATTGGGCTGGAGCATCTACATGTGGCTTTTCCACGTGGGTGCTTAGTTTCCTCACAGCACGGTTACTGGGTTCCAAAGGTAAGCATCCCAAGAAGAGTAAAAGAAAGGTGTATTGCTTTTTATGACAGCCTTAGAAGTCACATGATGTTGCTTCTGCCATAGTCATAGACCTTTCAGACTCACGGAGAGGGATCACAGATCTCATCTCTCAATGGGAGAATGCCAGTGTCATGTTATAAGGAGTGCATGTGGGAAGAGACACACTGGTGTGGCCATCTTTGGAAAATAAGAGTTTGCCCCACAATCATATACTTCTTCTGTAGACTTTCTCATCACCAATTTTCATTCTTGTTCCTTTGAAGATCCTCACTGTATACCCAAACTGGCAGCCCTTGCACATGGATTGATATTGATCTATATTTCTTGGTAAGTATATTTCCAACCAGAGGGTAAACACATATACTGCTCAACGTTCTGGTCACTGAATGTGTCTGCCTTATTGTCTTTCATAGCCAATGAGAGCAGCGCTGTAATGCTGAGGCAGTCCATTTATGGAAGGTGTCAACATGTCATGCAGAATGACGTGGAAACCCTTCTTTCATTTTCCTTATTCCCTAGACAATTGATGGGATGAAGGGGCCACGGCAGTGCATCAGGAGTAGGAATAGTAAGGATGTAAGCTACATGTTTGTGAAAAATGCTAATGTCATTTTTACCTATTTTTTTAATGTTTATTTTTGAGAGGGAGACAGACAGAGCAGGAGCAGGGGAGAGGCAGAGAAAGAGAGGAAGACAAAGAATTCAAAGCAGGCCCTAGGCTCTGAGCTGACAGCACAGAGCCCGACATGGGGCTTGAACCCACAAACCATGAGATCATGACCTGAGCTGAAGTCAGACACTTAACTGACTGAGCCACCCAGGCACCTGAAAAATGCTAATGTCTTTAGAATCTGCTAAAGCCTGAGTACAGTTGCACACAACTTTAGTGTTTGCTGGATCAGATAATACCTCAGTGCAAGACAGGAAGATCAGGTGGCATAGTCACTTGTAATCCAATGGTTACATAGCGTGGTAGGATAAATAATGGCTCCCCAGGACATCCACATTCTAAGCTCCAGAATCCATGCATGTTGCCTTATATGGCAAAAGAGACTTTGCATATGAGGTTAAGAATCTTGAGATGATTAACCAAGATTACCTGAGTGAATCGAATGTAATCACACTCCCTATAAGAAGAATGTAAGAAGAATCTGAGGCAGACTCATAGGAAAGGGGGATCTGAGGATGGAAGCAGAGATTGGAGTGATGCCCTGAGGGGGAGGAAGAGGCCAGAAGCCAAGGGCACAGTCACTAGGAGCCAAAAATGTCAAGGAAATAGATTCACTCTGCAGAGCTCCTGGCAGGAACCAGTCCTAACAAAGCCTTGATTTCAGTTCAGTGAAACTGATTTGAGACTTCTGACCTCCAGGACTGTAAACAGAATAAATTTACATTGTTTTAGTCCACAATATTAGCATCCCATAGGCAATATAACAAATTACCACAAACTTCATGGCTTAAAATATAAGAAATGTATTCTTTCACAATTCTGGAGGCCAGACGTCTCAAATAAGTATCAATGGGTTACAATCAAGGTATTGGGGGAGCTGCACTCCCTTTGGAGGTTCTAGGGCAGAATTCCTTCCTTGTTTCTTTTAGCTTCTGGTGGCTGCTGGCATTCCATAAGTTTGTGGCCACATACCTCCAATATTGTCTTCTGTGTGTCTTTTCCTCTTCTGTCCTCAAATCGCCCTCTATCTCTCTCTTATGTGTGATTATATCACATTGACCTTTATGGGTTACAGAACTAGGACTTAATACCTTTGGTTGGTCCCTATTCAGCCTACTACAGCCAAGTTCGCAGTAATTTATTACAGTGGCAACTAATACAGGTAGATATTAAGTCTTTACTAGGGCACAGTAGCAAGCCAAAAACTTCCTTCTCAGAAGGAAAATAGTTATTTTTTTTAAGTTTTATTCATTTATTTTGAGAGAGAGAGACAGACAGACACACATACACACACACACATACACACAGAGGGGTTGGGGAGGGAGTATATGAGTGAGTTGGGGATCGGAAGAGAGAAAGAGAGAGAAAAATCCCAAGCAGACTCTGCACTGTTAGCACAGAGCCCTACACGGGGCTTGATCCCACAAACCTTAAGATCATGACCTAAGCAGAAATCAAGAGTCGGATACTTAATAGACTGAGCCATCCAGGCATCCCATGAGAATGAAAATAGTTATTTTTAAGGAGAGCATGGCTTTCTAAAAAAATCCTAGGAGACCAGACAGTGATTCTTTGAATGCAGACTCTCAACTTTGCCATCGACATTTCAGATTTCATTGAATATGCTGTTGTAAGAAACACGTTAGCCTAGGCCAGTTGGAGAACTTTTTGTTTCTCTCTGCTCCATGTAGAACAGGTCACCTTGAGGGGCACTTAGAGAATGGGTGGGAACCATGTACTGAAATATGGTATATGCAGTTTCTAAATCCCAGGAGGTCCCTCGAGCATTGTGCCTTTTTCTTGGTGGGAAAGGGTGAGAAGCGTGGCACCTCTTTCACTTTTTTGAGAAGATATTCTGAGATGTCCCATCTATTGGACTCCCAAAAACTTCTCTGAAGGAGCAGGTCCCTAAATTTATCTGTCGCATGTGTATGCCTTACTAAGATATTCCAATCCTATTGACCATTTGCTATATATTCTTTCAAACCCCTTTATTTTCATTTATATATACAGATATTCCACATGTATTTACTTCTCACCCAGCTGTTCTTCATTTTTTTCTCACTATAAAATATACAGTGGCGGGCTAATCAGTGCTGACATCTATGCTCTCAACTTCCACCCACAGAGTCCCCTGTGAACTGAATGAAAGAGTGACATTCTGGAATGAGAATACACAATATGATAACAGGCATCCTTTTTCAAGTTCAGTTAGACCAGATGTAAAGAGAATTGGTGTGGTTTGTCTTTTTTGTGTTTGTGGAATTTGCAGGTGGTTCTGAATACTAGATTCTTCTATTTCTGAGCCAGATGTGCTCACAAATAGAAGTGGCACACATTTACTGCGTGTATGTTTGCATAAATGAATTTCTCTCTCCTTAAAAGCTGAGGATTGTAATACTCAAAACAGTACCCTCTTTCTTCATTTGACAGGCGCAACTAGATGATGTGAGTACTTATCCTTCAATGGATAATTTCCAGGAGAACTAAAAAGGAAAAAGATAATAGAAACTAAAATAGAAGAGGGAAAAAAGATGTATTTGAGCATGCCACTTTCATTGCATCGTAGAGAATGGAGTGGAGGAGGAAGAGCCAGGGAGATTAGATAGAAGCTATTGCCATTAAAAACAAACACAAAAGCCACACAACAAACAAACACAAAGCAACAACCACCACCAAAGCCAGAATAAAATACTGATATATATGACAATAAGAGTAAAACTTGAAAACATTATAAGTGAAAGAACCCAGACACAAAAGACTACATATTGTATGATTTCATTTAGAGGAAATATCCCGAATAGGCAGATCTATAGCCAGAAAACAGATTAGTGGCTGCCAACGATGGAGAAGGACAATGGGTGGGGGCAGGGAGGCGGTTACTAATGGGAATGTTCTGGAATTAGCAGTGATGGTTGTACAACTCTCTTATTATACTAAGAATAACTGAATTTATAAATTAAAATTATGAATCTTTTGATAGATAGAATTGTATTTCCACAGAACTGTTATATTTATGAAAAATATCAGAGTAAGACATCAGAAGAATTTTGCCTAACAAATCATTTCCCAAACTTCCTATCAGTAGCATTTCTCTAAGACTTTGAGGGACAGACCCGTGTAGCAGCATTTCAGGTAGCTTCTTTTCATGGCCATTTAATTAATATGATGGGCAATCTAACAGAAATGAAAGGAAAATATCACCAACAAAATAATGGATTTTTACTTAATTCACTTAATGATCAGGAGAGATAAAAATCATCTGGTACTAAAAGGTTAGGAAGAAACAGCTAATCATAAATTGCCCAGCTTAATCATAAATTGAATTATAATGGCCTCAGCAAACATTTAGGAACAGTGATCCATAAAGAAGCAAATTCTCCTTTATTTGTGGTAATTGCCATTCAACATAATGGACACCTTGTTGGTATTTTCCAGAGCATTCTGAATGCTAGCTCATGGCAATTGGGGAAAGTATTTTCTTATAAGAAAATAAAATATCTTAAATAAACAAACAAGTATTTTGTCATAGGTGGGTACACCTTATCATGCATCATATTTATAACTAAACTGAATTTGGGGCAATTTTCAAGTTTTGTTTGTTTGTTTGTTTAAAGAAAATCAAGCAGGCGCCCCTGGGTGGCTCAATCAGTTAAGCTTCTGACTCTTCATTTCAGCTCAGATCATGATCTCACAGTTTATGGGATCAAGCCCCATGTTAAGCTCTGCGTTGAGTGTGGAATCTGCTTAGGATTCTTTCTCCCTCTCTTTCTGCCTCTCCCTTCTCTCTCTCTCTCTCTCAAAACAAATAAATAAACTTAAAAAAATCAATATAGCAGGATTGGCAGAAGTTGCAGTGTCTATCCTATATGTTTCCCCCTTCTTACTAATAGAATCCTGATTATGTTTGGAAGGGTGTTGTGAACTGAATTGTGTCTTTAAGAAAATTTTTTTAATGGTTATTTTTGAGAGAGACAGAATGTGAATGGGGGAGGGGCAGAGAGAGAGGGAGACACAGAATCCAAAGCAGTCTCCAGGCCCCAACAGCACAGAGCCTGGCATGGGGTTCGAGCCCACGAGCTGTGAGATCATGACCTAAATCAGATGCTTAACCAACTGAGCCACCCAGATGTCCCTGAATTGTGTGTCCTTTTAAGATTCATATATTGAAGTTGTAATTCCCAGTACCTCACAGTGTAAATGTATTTGGAGCGAGGATAATTAAAGAGGTGATTAGGTTAGATGAGGTTACTAGTATGAGCCCTAATCCAAGACAACTGGCATCTTAATACAAAGAGGAAACTTGGATATAGATTATACATCTTCTTTTTAAAGTTTATTTATTTTGAGAGAGAAATAAAGAGAGCACAGCAGAGAGATGGAGGAGAAAGAATCCCAAACAGGCTCTGCATTGGCAGCACAGAACCTGATGTGGGCTTGAACTCATGAACCATGGCATCATGACCTGAGCCAAAACCAAAAGTCGGATGCACAGTGGACTGAGCCACCCAGGTGCCCCTAAACTTAGATACAGATTACACATGGGGTGCCAGGGTGCCTCAGTAGGTTAAGTGACAGACTTTGGCTCAGGGTCTGATCTCATGGTTTGTGGGTTTGAGCCCCATGTTGGGCTTTGTGCTGACAGCTCAGAGCCTGGAACCTGCTTTGGATTCTGTGTCTCCCCCTCTCTTTGCCCTCCTCCTCTTGTTCTCTCTCTCTCTCTCTCTCAAAAATAAACATTAATTTTTTAATAAATAAATAAAAAGATATAGATTACACACAGAGAAAAGACCATGTGAAAACACAGAGAGAGAGAGAGCAGCCATCTACAAACCAAGGAGAGAAACCTCAGCGGAAACCAATCCTACTGACAGCTTGATCTTGGACTTCTAGTCTCCAGAATTGTGAAAAAATAACAACCACTCTGTGGGTACTTTGTTATGGGACCCCTAGTAAACTAATATAAGGGGTAAACAAAAACCTTTTTTGTTTGTTTTGTTTTTCAGTTTTCTTGCAGACATAGGTGGCCATGACAGAATTCTGGCCAAGGAGATATGCAAGCAGAAATTCCTTGGTTGACCATTTGCTAGAACTTTCTAGAATAAGTCAGAATTAGCTCCCATGTGTCTTTAGTTCTTTGCCCTTTCCTTTCTTCCTGCCTGAAATGGAAATATAAATCTGACAGAGTAGCCAACCTGGGGCCATGAAGCAACAGACAAAGATGGCCAAGTGGAAAGACAGGAAACCTGGTGGCATTATAGGGCCATTGTACCAATTTAGTGCTGCCTAACTCCAGGTTCTTCTAGGTGAGAAAAACAAAACATTTATTTGTTTAGCCACTTCTCCCTCTACAAGTTTCTCCCATAGCTGACTGCAATTCCTAAATGATACCATAGACGTTTAGTGTGTGTGTGTGTGTGTGTATGTATGGAATTTATATAAAAAATATATACAGATATTTAGTGTATTCAGATATGTAAATGAAAAAGAATTGTGCTATACAGGCGAAAGATATAATTGGAAATCACAGGGAACATGAATTATTTACTTCCAACCATACTTAGCTACACAGCTACCACCTTCTCAGTTGTTAGCAAATTTCAAATGAAATAAACAGAGAGACACTGACTTTTTACTTAAAGTGGACAATGATGCCTACAAATGCAGTTAATTCAGTATCCAAGAGGATTTTAAAGGAACTATAATTTGGTAGGCAGCACATTTAGATGTAGAGAAGATGTACACTGTGATCATTGGAGTAGGTTCCAGAGCAAAATCCTGGATTCCTTGTCAATTTCCTTGTAAACTGTCGTATGTGAGCTACCCAGGTGCTTGACCTCTAGCTCATTAGCCTGTGCAGTCTGTGAACCATTGGGTCTGCAAATTGTCACCAGTTAGCAAGGAGATAAGGAGATAAGGAATCTTTCACCAAATGTAAAAGAACTACATCACTTGAACACACTGCTTGGTTCAGCTCACTTTCTTTGGTGGCAAGACTTCTCAATGAAGGAGGCACTAAGTTGGTTTACAGTCTGGTGCCAGGTCCATATCTCGTAGGGTGGTACCGCGTGCAGCACAGTATAAATTGGGTATGATCAGCTAATCGTGGTGTAAGAGAAGGCTGTGTGTGCCTGCCCTGTGTAACTCACTGGGATGTGAGTCCAATTAAAATCATATTTATATTGGGTCCAGACTGTGATGATGACTTTGAGTCCCAACTCTCTGCATAAGAACTTGGCCATGCTCTGAGAGTTCCTGGAACACTGATATTTGTTCAGGAAAAATTCACTCAAATTCTTTCACTTTGGTCTGCTAGCCAAATCATCCCAGCCTGGCCTCTGCTGCTCATATTGTAAGTGTTCTATTATTTAAAATACTTTTGGCTGCAAATAACAGCATCCTCTCCTTTATCTTTACCCAAGATATCATTAGTAATACAGACATTTAATTTTTTCACGTAACAGAAAGGCTGGAGGAAAGCAGCTCTAAGGTTGAAACCGGCTCGGTGGTTACCTGTAGCTCGGGCTCTTTGCATGTCTCCACTGTGCCGTCCTCAGCATGTTGGCTCTTTGGCCTTGCACAAGTCACCTCATGGCTACAAGGGGACCTTCACAATTCTAGATGTCATGGCGTCCAGAGGAGCTTTCTTTTTCTTTATTCAAACGAAAAAAACCTTTCCAGAAGCAGCAGATGTCATCCCCCCATCTGTAACCACACCCCCCCGGAAGACTTCCTGTTACATCTCATTAGTCAGAACTAGGTCTCAGGAAATGCCCTACCTTCAAGGCAGTCCGAGAAGGCGATCACCTGGTAAAGGGGAACAGGATAAATATAAGGGGCTTAGTGAGTTAGGATTCATTTCCTTGGGCTCCCTTCATGGATACCCCAAATTAGATCAAGGTTCTGTTGGCAGAGAAGAATGGGGGAGGTGTTTCTGCTGTGTAGTTATCCAGCGACATTTTCCAGGGATACTGTCTCCCCAAAGCCATCTTTCTCTGGGGGGCTAGACAGGTGCTAATGATAGTAAAGAGATCTAAGCTTCAGAGTAGCTCGATCCAGACCCAGAGTCTCAGAACTTCTCTCATGCAAAGAGCTGCTTTCATTTCTAACACTCAGTTTCTGAGCCCTTGACAGCATCTGCCTGACATGCACTCACACTCCTGTGGCAGTGAGCCATAGTTTTCCAGCAATGGATCTGTTTCAAATGCACACTTGGAAAGAAAACATTCTCTCAACGGAACATCATTCTCCTGAACTGTAACTGCTGACCACGCAGATATTATCATCTACTGTAGCTTTAACCCCTAACCACTTGGAGACAGTCTCAAACATTTTTTTTCAGACTGTGATCTCTACATTTGTAAATATACCACAGGGGTAGTTTCTTCCAGAACAAAGAAAAGTGTGTGCAACTCTTTGCTTCCTGTAGAACACCAAACTGCTAGATGCTTTGAAATGGCAGTTTTCCAGCTCCCATACTTTCTGTCAAGGTTTCAATAGATTCAAGTTTCAGCCAGGGAGTGAGCACTTACTCTATCCAGCCCCTCCGTATAGCAGTTTCTGAAAAAAGAAACTGCTCTCAAGCAACTGGCCTAGTAATGGGATCTCAACCCTGAGATGGCGGCAAAAAGTTACTTCCTTTTCTTCATCAGCTATTTAGTGATCCTTGTAATTAAATAACACAAAGGAGTGTGTGACATACAAAAACAATGGATAGAATTCTATCAAGTACAATGATGTGTGTGTGTGCATGCACGTGTGTGTGTGTGTGTGTATATTAATCAAAATAAGTTGGATGACTTAGGAAGATTTTAAACAAGAAGCAGAGTTAGAACTATAGGTAGGTTCTGGCCAACGGAGATGAAAAAAGGAGTGAGCCTTTCTGGGTGAGAGGTGTTTAGTATTAATATACCTCAAGGTAGGGAGGTTAGGACTGTCAGCGGAGGGAGTATAGTTAAATTCCCAAGTGTATGAGCAATTTAGATAAATCCATGATTAATTTATATCTTTGAAGCTTTGTTTTCCTTTTATATTGACTATTATGGTTATCGTGGTGGGTTCCTTACGAATAACTGGAGCTACCCATATTCAACCATTTCTTATCTCCCACTCAGTTTCTTCAGGCAATCTTGACCTTGATCTAGCTGCTTCCAAAACAACAAATTGTGAATTTAAATGAATGCCAATCAGAAGGTTCACAAGATCTGCAGTCTTTCACATTACTGTTCATCCCAGTAAAAGAAATTGGGATATATAAGCTGTACTCTCTTGAACTTTCTCCAACTGGTATCATTGCCTTTATTAATAGGGAAACGTTAGCACCTTCTGGTCTTTTCCATGCATAAATTCTGGATATAATTCTCCAAATGTGCTATTATTATTATTTTATTGATTTAGTACCCTTTCTTAAATGTTGGTTCCTTTCAATTTAGAGAAGAGTAAAAAAATGGATTGATTATTATATGCATAAAAATCAGTTTTCCACCTTTCCGTTTTCTTTTTCAAAAAAATTTGACAATATGCCTAAAGACATGCAATCCTTGCCTTCTGATGAAAGGCAGTTTCTGGCCTCTACTGGCTGGGTTTAATCTCATTAGAGAATTTAGAAAATTGGATTTTATGTGTCAGCAAAACTGATCGTTCTTTAAAGCATTTGAAAAACCGGCAAGGGTGGGGTAAGGGTGGTGGAATCAGACAAATGGGATAGGATATATGGAACCTGAAGCAGGGCTTGAGAGAAATCTTCTTTATTCACATAAGACCAAATGTGTATTTACTGAAAACAACACATGGAGAGGATGGGGAGCTAGAACTTGCTTTGTTAAGCTGAAGCTTGGGAAATATTGTAATTGAGGATCCACCTGGTGTGTTCAAAGCAGATAATAAAGCCTGTTGAGCTGCAACCAATTTTTCTGGAGATCAGTCTGTACCTGTGAACATAGGTGGGTTGGCCCCATAGTGCTCCAATCAAATCAAACCACAGTTTTGGTTTCACCCATGATATCTCTCTCTCCTTTCACTCATTTTTTTTTCTGTCTCTGTCTCTGTCTTTCTCTCACAGACACACACAGACACACACACAGACCCAGAAAGTTTTAATGGGAATGGCTATTTTGGTAGGTTGAGTAATGGTCCCCAAGTATGTTCATATTCTAATTCATGAAATCCTGGAGTATTACTTTATATGGCAAAAGAGATTTGCAGATGTGACAAGACTAAAAGTCTTGGGATGGGGAGAATATTCTGGATTATCAAGGGGGAGGGCTTAAACGCAACTGCAAGTAGTCTTATAAAAGGGAGGTGGGGGAGATTTGATACAACGGAAGAGGAGAAGACAATGTAGCCACAGAGGCAGTGGTGGTACCAATGCAGTTACAAGCCAGGAATGCAGGCAGTTGCCAGAAACTGGGAGGCAAGTGCTGGATTCTCGCCTAGAGCCACTTGGGGGAGTGTGGGCCTTCTGACATCTTGGTTTTGGCCCAGGAAAATGGATTTTGGACTTCTGGCTCCCAGATTGTGAGAGAATACATTTCTGTTGTTTTAAGCCACCAACTTGGTAGCAATTGGTTCCAGCAGCAAAGGAAAATGAATACAGATATATAGTGGAGTGACATCTTCGATATCAGAATTAAAGGCAAAAATCATATACAGATCAATCACTGACCCCTGCAAATCACTTAAGAACACACCGCATTGGAAGATAATACATTTGTCCCCAGCAAGCACTGGAACAGAGTGGTGTTTCTCCACATGAGATGCCAGATGAAGTAGTTGGCTTGGTTTAGGGGCTATGTTCCGGGAAAAATATTTATCTTTAAACAGTAGACTCCTCACAAAAGTACCTGGCAACCAAGATGGCAGATCTGTATCTCCCACCTCACTTTCAATCAAGGCATGCGCTCTCTGAATAGAACAATGGACAAAATTTCTCATGCAGTTTAAACTGTTCTTTATTTTTCCTCCCAAGTTTGATTTGTTTAAGATAAATAATAATAGCTAACTGGTAACTCAGTACATGCCAGATACTTTTCTAATTGCTTATGTTAACTCATTGAAAGCCATAAACTGAGGTGTAGAGAGGCTAATAATTTCACTAAAATGAATTTTTCAGGAGCGCCTGGGCGGCTCAGTCAGTTGAATGTCCAACTCTTGATTTTGGCTCAGGTCAAGATCCCAGGGTGGAGGGATTGAGCCCTGCATCAGGCTCCGTGCTGGGAGTAGAGCCTCCTCAGGATTTTCCCTCTCTCTCTCTCTCTCTCTCCCTCCTCTAGCTCTCTCTTGCAAATTAAAATAATAAAATAAAATGGAATTTTCACACATATATATTTATTCAAATAATCTTCCAATACAAAATCAGTCATTTGAAAATCCCAATATTTTGTCCCGTAAGATTTCCTTGGGGAGGTGCCTAATAAAGTTGGTCTCAATTTCAGACACTGTGGACCCTTTCCGAACAGCCTACTCCAAAAGGAAGCTCCTCTCTTATTTCATGCAGACTTTCCCACCTACTTTCCATTCAGCTTGAAATAAAAAGTTATCCTTAGAAAACTTCCCTTCTTTGCTATAGTTGAAGATATTCTATTTTCCAAGCATCTATTTTCATAATTCAGTCTGATGCTGCTAAATTAATACATACTTTGTTCCCAAATCCTTTTTCCAGCAACTTCTGTGGGTATCAAAGCTGATCCATTCTGTGCTCCCTTTACTTATTTTTAGTCCCTTTAAAAAATCGCCTATTTTAATTTGTCTTTCATACAATGCATTTGAAATCATTTCTTTTCCCTTCCTAGCCCTGGAACATTTTCTTGGGTTCAGTAAAATTGCTGCAATTTTATACAATCTTTGATAACTCTCTTATTAGAAGAGCCAACGTGAGCTTCAACTGTGGCTTAAAGCTGCCATCAAGTTGCATCTCTACCAGTTAAATAACCAGACTGTAGCCCACTTGATGGGATTCTTCAGGTTTCCTGAATGACCAAGTGGTGTTGCTGCATAGTTGATGGCCATCCAATGATTCAGAGAGACTGCAAAAAGGCGTGAATTGGTGGTGGCAGCCAATTTGGTCACGGGGCATGCAGGGGAGATCCAAGAATGATTCCGTAGCTTAAAATCACCCACATTGTTACTGTGCACCCCACTTGTCTCACTGATTGTTTAAAAAATAGAGAGTTCTTTTTCTGGCTTTTTATCCAAACAACTTGGCAATCTACGGTGGTATCGTCTCTTTCTGAGATGTTTCTCCTTTTCTTTGCCATAGCAAAAATCTGGCTGTCTCTAAGGACACTGATTCTCCTGACTCCCTTTTGGGTTTATTTTCCCCTCTCCATATACCTTAGGCTTGTGAAGGTGGTTCTTACACTGTTGCTGCTCTGCCCAGATTCTCCTTCCCCTGGGTGTCCTCATCCCATCTGCTGGCAGCTCTAAGTGGGGGCTGCTGACCGCTCTGAGATGCTTCCTTCTCTGTCACAACATCTT
Organism: Suricata suricatta; assembly: GCF_006229205.1. Lineage (NCBI taxonomy): Eukaryota > Metazoa > Chordata > Mammalia > Carnivora > Herpestidae > Suricata > Suricata suricatta. The sequence goes on from NC_043705.1 coordinate 119,957,792, forward strand.
TCTAGCCCTGTTTCATAAGGCAAGAGAAACAAAAGCAAAAAGAACCTATTAGGACTACACCAAAATACAAAGCATCTGCACAGCAAAGGAAACAATCAACAAACCAAAAAGGCAGCCTATTGAATGGGAGAAGGTATTTGCAAATGACTTATCTGATAAAGGGCCAGTATCCAAAATACTTAAAAAAATCCCAAATTATCCAATTAAAAATGGGCAGAAGACACACACAGACATTTCTCCAAAGAAGACACACAGATGGGTGACAGACACATGAAAAGTTGCTAGACATCACCAGGGAGTTGCAAATCAAAACCACAATAAGATAGCACCTCACTCCTGTCAGAATGACTAAAATAAAAAAACACAAGAGACCACAAGTTTTGGCGAGGATGTGGAAAAAAAGGAACGCTCATTCACTGTTGGTGGGAATGCAAACTGGTGCAGCTACTGTGGAAACAGTATGGAGGTTCCTCAAAAAATTAGAACTAGAATTACCATATAACCCAGTAATTCCATTACTGGACATTTACACAAAGAATACAAAAATCCTAATTTGAAAAGATAAACACACCCCTACGTTTATTGCAGCATTATTTACAATAGCCAAATTATGGAAAAATTATCGGTAAGAAGATGTGAGTAAATATATATTTACTCAGCCATAAAAAGAATGAAATCTTGCTATTTGCAACAACATGAATGGATTTAGAGGGTATAATGCTAAGTGCAACAAGTCAGTCAGAAAAAGACAAATACCATGATTTCACTCCTATGTGGAATTTAAGAAACAAAGCAAATAAACAAGGAAAAAACAGAAAAACAAACAAACAAAAAAACCCCAGACTCTTAACAAACTGACGGTTACCAGAGGGGGGAGGCGATGGGTGAGACAGGTGAAGGGGATTAAGAGTACACTTGTCTTGGGCACCCGGCTGGCTCAGTCAGTGGAGCACGTAACTCTTGATCTCAGGGGTGTAAGTGTGAGCCCCATGTTGTGTGCAGAGATTACTTAAAAAATCTTTTAAAAAAAAGCACTGAGAAATGTATAGAATTGCTGAATCACTATATTATACAACTGAAACTAATATAACACTGAACATTAATTATACTGAAATTTAAAAAAAAAACTGCTTATTTCTGAGAAATGCCCTACACCAGTTGGTCTCAAAGAATAGTCCCTGGGCCAGCAGCATCAACATTATCTGGTCATTTGTTAAAAATGCAAATTCTCAGGTCCCACCCATGGCCTACCGAGTAAGAAACTTGAGACTGGGGTCCACCCATCTGTGTTTCCAATGCACATGAAAGTCGGTCCATGACTGCCTTAGAGTGAATGGAAACCCGATCAGAAATGCCCAGGATGATACATCTTCCTTTCGGGAGTTATCTGCACCAATGGCTGAATGATTCAGGAAGAACAAAAGGCTGCTAGCCCCTTCCTTTAATAGGGGACAACTTCATGATGCCATTCAGCCTTCAAAATTTCTTGAGGGATCGGGCTGAGGCTGAAATCCAACTAAACCTGTATCTTGGCCAAACTTTTTCGCTGCCCTATTCTGCACTCTCATTGCCGTAAGAGGTATTAATGAGTTTAATTTGTCCTCCCAAAAGAGAGATGTAGCTCAGAATGTGAACTTATTTGGAGACAGGGTCATTGCAGATGTAATTAGTTAAGATGAGGTCATATTGGAGTTGGGTGGACCCTTAATCCAATATGACTGGTGTCCTTATAAGGTGAAGACACAGGGACACGGAGAGTGAAGATGGTTTATGGAGTATAGACAGTTTAATGAGAAGAAAAACAAGGTTAAAGGTATGATTAACCAGCCACTTATGCAGAGGAAAGGGACAGATCCAGCTACCTTTGGCTCTGTCATGGCCCCTCACTCATATTGCTTTTTACTGCTCACCATTCCTGGGGTGTGTGCCCCTTCCCAAGCTCTTTCCCAGGGTTCCCAAATGGTGCTCAGTATACTGAGCTATCCACAGAAGGTACTCTGAGGAGAACGAGTGGCATCACTTTCAGAACTCCCTCAGAGGGAGGAATTTCCAGTTATACCTCCACTCAAAACTGGAGTACTTGAATTAGGAAAAGAAAGTATTAAACAAGGGATCACGGAAGGCCTTTGGCTTCTATTCCTAAGTGAAGCTAAATAACAAGAACTCATGGAAGGTATTAAAGGGAAATTCCTAGTGTTGATTTGTTGGGTTTTGGCATGTCCTTTCTTTTGGAACTTCTCCAATGAAAACTTCTAAGTCATTTTCTATTTGTAGAATTCTGCCATAGCTCAGGTTTGGCTTCTCCAACTGGTGCTTTCCTTAGATGAAGCATTCAGCAAGATAGAGCTAAAGAAAATAAACATTTAACTAGAATTACTATAATGTGCTTATAATGAAAGGACAGGTTTAAAAAAATAGTGCATATTAAAACTTAAGTTTCCTAAAGTAGCTTTTCTAAAATAACAAAACATCATTAGCTCGGTAGTGACCAAAGATACAGTGACTGGCTCTAGCTCTTTTTTGTTTAATGTGGAATAATTCTATATTCTTCAAGGCCAAATTTGCTTCACTTAGCTTAATTGTCAGTTAGATGAATGGAAAATAGTATGTTACTAATTCCAATTTATTTTGCTTTGATATAGTCAGAATTCATGCAGTAGGGAAAAAAGGAGGTCAGATTCTGATCTGACAACTTTTTCTTTTTTATTATTCATATTTTGCTATAATTGCTAACATTTAGCAAATAGTTCAACTAAATTACAAATAAAATACACAGATGACATTTCTTCTCATAAAAGGAAAATGTCAAGCCCAATATAATTACAGAGAAAAAAGACATAGTGGTATGGTTAATTTTTGTATTTTCCACAAAGAAATACCATACATGACGAAAACCTTTGTAAATAGGTTTTAAGTTGATTCTGTTTTGGTCAAAACTAGTTTCTTAAATCTGATGGCCCAGTTTTGAATTATTCTTCTTAAAGACGATCAGTTTAGAGGTGCCTGGGTGGCTGAGTGTCTGCTGAGTGTCTGTTGAGTGTCTGACTCTTGATTTCAGCTCAGGTCATGATCTCACAGTTTGTGAGTTTGAGTCCTGCATCAGGCTCCTCACTGACAGTGCAGAGCCCCCTTGAGATTCTGTCTCACTCTCTTTCTCTGGGTCTACCTCTCTCTCTCTTTTCAAAAATAAAGTTTAAAAAAAAAAACAGACAATTAGTTCATATTATTCTCAACAAGACTGCTTTTCCAAAAGCCGTTAGGGAATCTACTAGTTTTGTTTTGTTTTTCAGAAATAACAACTGTTATTTTTCTGTTCAAAATGATGTGTGTAGTTGTCTGAGGGAATTGGTGTTCCAAAGATTTGCTATTAATAAGTTCAAAATTGTACATGGTTAGAAGAAATCTTGTAAAACCCATTATCCTGTATTGCACTAATGCTTGGGAACTTCTTTCTCTTTGAATGGGAACTGTCCTAGAAGTTGGAGGTTGTCTGTCTGGGCAACTTCAGACCTCTTGGACTCTGGGACCATGGTTGAGTTAGGACTTACGTGCAGACATAAATAGGCAACCACCTCTCTGGTGTGAGGAGTATGTATATATGAGTGTGAACCTTAGTTTTTTCATCAGCAGGATGGAAGCCATTCTGCCTACTTCACTGGGTTTTTGAAAGGAGTTAAAATGAGGCAAAATTTTAAAAGGTGCTTTTACATTATGTTAAAGAACTGATAGAATAATGGGAATTGATCAACATGAGGATTATACTGGTGGTCTCTATGCTCAGCACATATTTATTCAGTGCCTTGCTTTTCTTTAAAATGGAGATAATTATATTGACCTACTTCAAAAGGTTGATGAGAACAACTAATTACTGTTGGTAAAACACTTTGAAAACATTGACTGCTATCTATGAAAATGCTAAATACCAACTTCCTGATGCAGTTGAAAGGATTAATTAGGGACTGTTTGCTTGAACCTTGATCCCCTAATGAAAGGTGTTTCTCCTGTTGCTATTTTTGTGTTAACTATTATTTTGTGACATAATTTGTTGGGTAGTAAATGTCATGTCTGGCTGGTTTTTAACTGTTTCCAGACAGAACTTTGATAATTTTTCTTTGAGAGATCAAATGCAGTTCACATTGTAAAGTGTCTTGTCCAAGGTCATTCAACTAAAACAGGTCAGTTTTCAATAAGCAAAGGTCATTGCATATTCCGTGCTGTCGCTTACTGCTCCTACATGTTCTCATCCAAGCCTCTCTTTCATGACCTGCTTGAAATGTTGTATATTGTGGTGGATTTATAATTCTCTAACTCGTCTGTCTCTCTGAACATTTTTTTTTTACCAATTACAAAAAAATTTAGAAGATTTTGAAAAAATTACTCTTTATTTTAAAAACTTAATTGAGAATTAAGATTTGAGACTAAACGGTTGTCATTTCTCTTTTCCATACTTAAATTTGCAGGTATTCAGGCTTATTCTCCTGTTTAATTCTCTTAATACTCTTGGTGGCAAATGGGACTGCCTTTAGACTATCCTCATCCCAAAGGGTATTTGATGAAATTTCATTTTCCCTTCTTTCTAATGGATACAATTGCTCCAGATCATTTTGCAGTGTTTCAATATATTGTGAATGACAACTGTGTCAGTCAAAGAACTCATGAGATTTCAGAAGCTGGAGAATTCATGTAAAGGACATCGGGCAGCTCAGACTCTCTGCGGGGAGCTACAGGCCATGAACAAAGCCCAAATCATACTGCTGAAGTCCCATCCTCTGGAAACCGAACCCTGTGGCTCATGCTGTCTATATTCCTGACACTGGTGCCACCGGCTGCTCCCGCCATAACTGTCATTGCTGCCTCTGAAAATCAGATACTGCCGTTGCCACCACTTACACCCATCTCCACAGTAAATGTGGGCAGCCCTTCCTCTTTTAATTAAACTCTGAGGGGGATGAATGGAGCCATGGGAAGGCTGAGAAATCCAGGGCCTGGCATTTCCAACTTCTATAGTGGGAAAGGGACCCTGCCTCAGGGGTGCAGATGCGACTGGGGACAGGTGTCCTTCAGATGCTGGGTAGCCAAAAGGAATGACAAATGACAATAATATAATAGGACTGTAGTCCGTAAATATGTGCATTTGATTCCTTATATTTTCCCCCTGAAATAAATATTTACATGTTTTTAATTTTAATATTTTTAAGTTTACTTATTTTGAGAGAACGAGTGAGCAGGAGAGGGGCAGAGAGAGAGACAGAGAATCCCAAGCAGGCTCCTCACTGCCAGCACAGAGCACAACGAGGGGGCTTGAACCCATGAACCACAAGATCATGACCCAAGCCAAGATAGATGCCTAACTGACTGAGCCACCCAGGCGCCCCTAATTTTATTTCTTTTCTTGCTTATTTATTTTGAGAGAGAGACAGAGACAGAGGGGAGGCTCAGAGAGAGGAGAGAATCCCAAGCAGGCTCCAAAGCACCGGCCCTGCAGAGCTGACTGTGGGGCTCCAACCCACCGACCACGCAGTCATGACCTAAGCTGAAATCAAGAGTCAGACACTTAACTGACTGAACTACCCAGGTGCCCCACAGATGCTTTTAACTTTAAAGATATATTTTTACTTTTTCTGTTTACAAAGATTAAATTCTGCTTAGGAGAAACAAATTTCCATTATTAGTCTCAATGCTCTTTAATGAATATCCTCAGATATTTTCTACAGAATATTTCCTGTTAATATAGCATTAAAAATCCTCTTCATGGCATATTTGAAAAATAATTATCTTAAAGGCCAGAAGGGAGGAACAATGGACTTCTTTTTTTATTATTATCAATCGTCCTTTCTGTTTGGTTTTTATTCCTTCAGTTGGTGTCAGCAGAAGATGGCATCCAGGGCCCATGCTATGCCAGAAGCCGAACCAGCTCCAGATTAGTTGATTGCATGACTATGGTCTTAACTCTCACTGGCTTTTCTCTAAATCTAATTACTGATTTTATGGTTCTCAACATTGCTGATGATGAAAGCTTTTTTTTCCCTTTTCTTTTTTTCTCCTGACTACAGTGCCTAGCTCTACCCAAACCACGACAACATGCTGGTAACTTTTGCAAACCAGGAATGCTCTTTGTAAAGTTCACCAACACTATTCCCTGTGGTAATCTCTTCAAACCTCAGTTTTCAGAGTTCCCATTTGAAACACATTTTGAATTCTTTCAGTATCAAGATTCCTGATATTTTATTTTATTTTTTTTTAAGTTTATTTATTTTGAGAGAAACAGAGACAGTGTGAGTGGTGGAGGGGCAGAGAGAGGAAGAGAGAGAATCTCAAGCAGGCTTCATGCTGCCAGCGCAGAGACTGACTCGGGGTTTGAACCCACGAAACAAGATCATGACCTGAGCCGAAACCAAGAGTCAGATGCTCAACTGAATGAGCCAACCAGGCATCCCAAGATTCCCAATATTTTAAAATAAACTGTACTGCTACTGGACAGGTACCCACATGGTTTGCCATAAAAAATGGATTTTTCTCATTCAGTCTGGGTATTTGCTGCTCAGCTACCCTGGAAGTTTTGAAAGAATTTTTGGTTTTGTTTTAATGTAATGGCGGAGTTTTCAGAATGGAGACGCTGTAGATGCCAACTGCTTCACAGTGAATGTTCATTCATTAGCGTTTGACAATTCATCTTTACTCAACAGTATTTGGTAGTATACCCAGATAGACTCTGTTGAACGCTCATGAATCAAAGCGTATCTTGTAAAACTAAAAACCTTAATTTGGTTGGGATGCAAATTTTAAAGGCTTTTTTTTTTTTCCCAGTTGCTGCCCTAACTGTACTAGACAGAAGTGTCGTTTCCCTTCTTTATTTATACTCTGAGATCCCACTGAATGGTCTGTGAGAGCTCCCATTTATTCTGCCAAGTAATCACGATTCCCTAATTAGGCACCTAGTCACGTGAGTTGTGCCTAGTGAGTACCAAGGAGCATCCCTTATCTCTTGGTGGGCTAATGCCAACAAAACATTGCAGAGGGGGAAAATAAAAAAATGACTTTAAAAAATTATAGAGGCGCCTGGGTGGCTCAGTAGGTTAAGCTTCCAACTTCAGTTCAGGTCAGGATCCCACAGTTCATGAGTTTGAGCCCTGTGTCGGGCTCTGTGCCGACAGCTCAGAGCCTGGAGTCTGCTTCGGATTCTGTGTCTCCCTCTCTCTCTGCCCCTCCCCTGCTCATTCTCTCTCTCTCTCTCTCAAAAATAAACATTAAAAAAAATTGTAAAAATCCCTCTAACCACCAAGAAAAGAAGGCTGCTACACCGCTGCTTCTCACTGGTGCTCACTAGGCACAACTTGTATGATTAAATGCCTAGTTAGGAAACTTCTAGTACCTGACAGAATGAACTGGAGCTATTCCAGGCCATTCAGTGAGGCCTCAGCATGAAAATATTTGGCTCAGAGATCAATAACTCGTAAGACTGAAATGGCTCTGAAAAGTTAGTCTGTGACTTGCAGAAGGTGCGGTGGGTTCTTCTGCCATAAGAGATTTAGTAGGATTCTTGAAGAATCTGTGTTGGGCCCTTCTGGGATCCTACCAAATAGGGGTGAATAGGTGTATAATTAATGTTTTAAAAGACATATTAGGGGCACCTAGATGACTCAGTCCATTAAGTGCCTGACTCTTGATTCTGGCTCAGTTCATGATCTCACGGTTTGTGAGTTCGAGCCCCATGTCTGGCTCTGCACTAACAGAAGTTTTGGGATTCTCTCTCTGACTCTGCCTCTCTCTCTCAAAATAAATAAAAGACAATTAAATGGACTGTTGGTTATCGGTAATTTATTTTGGAACAGATGCACTTTGGTTTAAAACACAAAATTCTTCTCTTTCCAGGAGAATAATTTGTAACAGGATTCATCTGTTGATACAAGAAATATTGATCACCTGCTATATGTGCTATGTTAGAATTCTCTCTAATACACACACATACATATATGTGTTTATATATGAATCTGTCCATAGAGAAAACATACGTGTACAAAATTGGCGGTAGTCAGTAGCACAGGGAATTTACTAAATATGTAGCACATACTGTTCAAGTTGCTCATAGGAGAGTTACTCTGCCTTGTGTGACCCCTTGAATTATCTCTATAATTACTTGGTTCTTCTTATTTGGGTTTTGACTTCCCACCGAATCTCTGAGCTTTAACTGGGCTGGACTGTGCAGCAGGCTCTGCCCTCCCTCCCTCCCTACTTCTTAGCGGTAATTAGTGGACAGATTGCTGCGAAGCATCAAACGGGTGCAGACATTTAGCTGAGGGCAGGGTGACATTTCTCCAAAAGTCGTGCCTTTACCGCAACATTTTGAAGGTATTGTGTTGACACTACAGAACGCAGATGAGAAGAAGTTCGAGAAAAGTATATCCATTACACAAACTTTGGTGTGCCTAGAAATTACCTAGGGATCTTGTTAAAGAGTAGATGGTGAATCAATAGGCCTGGGGCAGGGCCTGAAATTGTGCCGGTAACAAGCTCCCACGTGACGCTGGGGTTTCTGGTCTGTGGATCAGACTTGGCTGATGTAAGGTTACACGTAATGGCCGCAGTAGGGACCAGACTCCTACAACTCTAGCCCTGGCCCCAGCCCTGGCCACTGCCCAGGCCACCCCCGCCCGGTCGGCACCCAAGTTAGCCGGCCTGCAGGCGCGCCTGGCTGGCCCCCGAGCGCTGGTGGCAGGACCTGCGAGGCTCGCCTCCCTCTACGCTCCCAGCCCCAGCCGCCAGGTGAGCGCCGCCGCGCCGGCCGACGCTGCGACTCACGTGGGACATCTCCAACCGCTCCTCCCAGAAACCCGGCAGACCGGTTTTACCCGTCCTCGTCCCGAATTGGCCACCGACCCAACTTGCAGGCAACCGGAGGAGGCAGGCGTCCTTTCTCATCTTCCCCTCCCCTCCCCCCGTCCGGTCACGTCTTCATTTTTCTACCTGACGCTCCCGGAGCCGCAGAAAGCGAGCACCCAGCACAGCAGCTGGTTGAGCACCGTCTCCAGCGACGTGTGTGAAACTGTTGAACCCCAAACACAAACACCAGCCACTGACATGTTTTAAGAAACGCCACAGTTGGATGACTGCGGAACCAAAACAGACCAACTGGGGAGGCAAGAAGGGAAAGCAATTGGCCCAGTTCGGTTGGAGAAGCGGCTCGTGTTACACTCCCTTTGCCAGTTAGCGTCGTGGGCGTTTGTTGCTGTGTTAATTACAGTTCTTCCCCGAGTCGGAGGCGAGAACAGCCCTAGTGGAACGGTTTCAAGTGGAACGTTCCATCAGGAGGAAAACAACTGCCTTTCTCCCCAGCTGGGGAGGGATTCCCAGCAGGCAGCACCCGGGCGGCAGGCAGCCCACGGCGCGCGCTGTGCGCTCGCACCGCCGGCGAGGCTCCGACCGCCGGCTTCCGGGTGCGCTCGCCGAGGGAGCCTCGCGCGTCCCGATCGCGCCCGGCCGCCCGGCAGGCAGAGGCCGAGAAGAAGCAGGTCTGCGGGCGTCTCCTGAGCGCACGGCCGGGCCGGCGAGAGGGCGCACTTCTCAATTCCTGCTTTTCTCTCTGCGTTCCGGGGAGCTCCCGGAGTGGAGGTCGGGCGCGAGAGACGGCCGGTTTCATCTTTGGATGGACCTCAGCAGGGTGGGCGCGGCTGGTTCGGAAGGAATCGGGGACAAAAGTTAGATGGTGCAGCAGGGTGGGGAGTAGATGCCCAGATGAAATGACCTGGTTCTAAATCCTGTCTCGGCCCCTCATTAAATTTATGCGACCTTGGGCAAGTTGAGACTTTCCTGAACGGCGCTGATTGTCCCCTTATGCGGTATCGACTATGCTGCTGGACTCCTCTAAACACTCGATCCTCACAACAACCTTATGAAGAAGCACTTTTTAAATTGCCATTCCATACATGGGAAAAACTGAGTCCTAGAGATGTTAACCACACAGCCGATGAGTGGTAGGGCTGGGATTGGAAAGGAGATGGTCTAGCTCCAAAGTGTATGCTCTAACCACTGGGCTAACCTGCATTTTATATGATAATGTGTACGTAAAGTACCTGGAAAATACCAGGGAAGGGGTGGCCACAGGCACATACTCATCAAGCTGATCCTAACTGAGATGTAATGGACCCAATATTGATTTACAAGGGAAGTGACAGAGGGGGTGAGGGTCCACGTGCCTGTGGGAAATCCATCAAAGGCACCTGAACAGGGATTGGGGAATTGGAATGTGGATCTCAGTTCCAACCCCATCAGCGTGTCGCCCCCATCCCCACCACCTTGCCAAATGTGTCCAGGGCCCAGGCATGGTTAAAGACCCTAGAAAAACAATTAGGAGCCAGAGGGTCAGGAAAGCCCAGTGAAAAGACACGTGAGTCTGTGGGTCTATAAAGTATACTCAAGTATATCAAGTATACTAAAGCCACCTACCAGCTTAAAACAGTACAAGAAATACTAAACTGTTGGTGTTCCTGCTGTTTTGAAAAATACATTTTTCTACAGTGCTATTTGGGCCTCTTAAGAATAAAATTCTTGGAAATGACTCAAAAATGCAATCCAAAAGCCATGGTGTGCACTTGTAACTGTCATTTATGTACACTGAAGGGCTGGCACAGATGTCTGAGACAATATATGGGAAGTGCTTTGGAATAAAAGCACTAGGTAATGATATTTTAAAAGGAGACCATACATGTTTTGATTGTAATAACCTTCCTGAGAGAATTCTGTCACTAACATGCAGCTTTCACTCAGAGTTTCCTGTCCTTCTTGGTAAGATGGTTTTTAGAATAGGGCACAGTCAGGGTGGGAAAGGGTAAGGTCTTTTGTCATGTAATGTAACATATTCATGGACCCTGAGGGTCAAGATGTGGATATCTTTGGGGGTCACTGTTCTGCCTGCCACACACCCCAATTGCTTTGGTGGCAGGCATAGCTTTAATTAATTCAGAAACATATGCTCAACACTTACTCTGTGAACGGTACTATTAGCGGGGGCTTCTGAGTCTCATAATCCTGTATTTGAGCACTAGCTCTGCCACTTACTAGTTATGTTACTTTGGGCCACTTACACAACCTTCTAATCCTCAATCTCTTCATCTGTGAAATGGGGACAGTAATAGTACCCACCTTGTTTTGTTGTTTGAATTAAATGAGAAATGTGCTAGAAAACACTTAGCACAGAGCTTGGCACATGGTAAACACTCAATGAATGTTTTGTTTATTATGATTAATCTGTCATGAGGATTGCAAATATGCATAATGCATCGTGTCTGCCCTTGTGTAGTTTGGGAATGCAGCATACTTCCACATGTAATTGTGAAGTTAGATAACACACAGGAATAGATAAAGATATAGAACAGTATCCTACTAAAGTGCTAAATGGGGCATAGAGAGTAAGTGCTATTGAGTGAAGTAAGATATTTTCAATAAGCAGGAAAGGTTAGGAATGAAGGAGGCAGGATTGCTGTGGGACTAAAAGAAATGTTGAATACAGATGGGTAGAGGGGACATGAGCATATACGTGACAGATTACAAGGTGACAGTAAATAAGATGATTTACCTGTCATCTTATGAAATGGAGGGTTTGTGTAGGGGTGTTCATTCATTTCCATTTTTCTTCCAGAATGTTTAGGGGAAGAGTGTACCATCAGACTTGAAAGGACCAGACTGGAAGAGCGTGAATACTAGGTTCTACAGTTAAGATTTTTTTCCTGGAGGTAGCAGAGCAGAGGTAGATTCTGGGTGAAAGCTGTGTTTAGAAAGAGTAGTAAATGTCGGATTGGTGGGAGGAGAAACCGAAGGTAGGGAGATGTCTTCAGTGGTCCAGAGAGTAGTGGCTGGAGGAGATGTGATAGCAGTCAGCTTCAGAAAAGGGAATGGATGCAAGAGAGGTGATAGCAATCAGCTTCAGAAAAGGGGATGGATGAAAGAGACATGACAAAGCAAGAACAAAGAGGCCTTAGTAACACAGAGGGAAAGGATAAAAAATTCCTGGAAGTCTGGTAATGGAAATAACAGAAATGAGAACGAGTTCAGTTTGAGTGTTGCTGTGTTTATTGAAGATGCTGGCAGGTTGTCAGGTGGCACATGTCCAGTAGGCCATTGGAAATGTGGAACTGGAAGAGAGAGAGAGGTCAGAGCTGGACAACGAGGTTTGGAAATCGTTAGCAGAGAGGTGGTGGCTGAAATCCTTCACTCCTGCCCTCCAGCCTTTCATGATCAAACCCGTTTTAGTGCCCATGCTGGTGGATTTCTAGCCTCATCCCTCTTTCCTCCCCTTTATGGGCTAAATGGTGTCTCCCCTAAATGCATATATTGAATCCTATCCTGTAGTACCCCAGCAGGTGACTGTATTTGGAGATAGTGTCTTTAAAAAGGTAATTAAGATCAAATGAAGTCATTCGACCAGTGTCTTTATAGGAAGAGATTAGGACAAAGACACATACAGGGGAAAGGCCATGTGAAGACACAGGGAGAAGATTGCCATCTGCAAGCCAAGGAAAGAAACCAGCCCTGCAGGCACCTTGTTCTCCAACTTCTGATCTCCAGAATTGTGAAAAAATAAATCTCTGTTGTTTGAGCCCTCCAGTCTGTGGCATCTTGCTATGGCAGCCCTGGAAAGCCAATGTGCTCCTTCTGGGACCGGTGTCCTGAGGTGTCCCTCTGCTCATATTTTACCAGGCTGTTTCCCGGCCCCTCAATCTCTGAATGTGTTGTGGGTGGTATTTAATTGTTACCAGAAATGTTGTTCCCTGTGAACTAAAAACCAGGTTACCCTTTCTTGATAACAGTGATATCTTGGGAGGCTGCCCGTGGTGGGGATTCTGGTGTCCAGAGCAGAGCTGTGGAAGAGAGAGAGTTGGTCAGAGTCGCCTTTCTGAGCACCCAGCTCACAGCTGTTCGAGGACCGTTCTGCCACCTGTTCCGAAGGCTGTCCTGGCAGTGGATTCCTCCCTGTGCCTTACTCTGAAAGCATGCTCCAAATGGAAAGAAATGCATCTCTTCTCATTTGTAAGACAGAAAAATGAGTTTTACTGCACTTATAATTCATACTTTTCTTTCCTTTTCATTTAATAATGATTCTGAATCTCAATGGGGCCCTATTTTTCAAAACACAAAATAAAGCACATGGGGGTTGAAGACCAAGTTAGCTCTTAAAGTAGCCCTCAGAGGAAACCAACAGTGGTATATTCGCACAACCACCTACAAAGAGCTTATCTAGGAAAGGATAGAATATCAAGTGTCCAGAAAGCTCCTGTTAGTTCATCTGGACAGATTCCAAGTCTTGTCTTGTAGACTTGTGACGGTGAAATAGTCAGGCCAGGATCGTGTCCTTGCTGACTTCTGTGTTCATTAGAGCTGGCCTTTATGATGGATTAAGGACCTTGTTCTGAGGAAGGTGCTGATGAACTGTTCTCCATCTTCACAGAGGACAGAATGAGAGCAACTGGACCGAAGGTGTAGCCAACAGTGTCATCCTGTCAGAAATAGAAAGCCTGCTTCTAAGGCCATTTTAAGGTCTGACTAGGTTGCGGTTGTGCTCTAGCTCCCTCCTCTGGGCTCCCACAGTATTACCCTGCCTTTTCCACAGTTCCTTGCAACATGGTGTGTTTGTTCCTGCCTGTCTCATCTCTCTGTGTCCCACTGCCTTAGCCCCTAGCTGGCACTGGGTGCAGCCTCCGTGGATGGTGACTGGCTAACTCCGTCCTTTGAAAACTTTTTAGGGTCCTGGAGACTCTGTGTGTGTGTGTGTGTGTGTGTGTGTGTGTGTGTGTGTGTGTTGTGGGGTGTGTGTGTGTGTGTGTGTGTGTGTGTGACAGAGAGAGAGAGAGAGAGAGAGAGAGAGAGAGAGAGAGAGAGAGAGCGCGGAAAGGAGCAAGAGAGAGAATAGGTGAAAAATGCCACAAATAACTACTCTTGGAAATGTTTTGTTACTCTGGATATCAAATAAGCACATGGATAGTGCCACATATGTTGATAATTGATACATAATTATTGACTGGTTGAACAGAGCTTGCGAAATAGGTGTTTGCTAAAGGGAGATGTGTGGCTTCCTTTCTAGAGATTTTTTTAAAATGTTAACTTATTTTTGGGAGAGAGAGAGAGCGAGTGAGCAGGGGAGGGGCAGAGAGAGAGGAAGACCAAGGATCCAAAATGGGCTCTGTGCTGATAACAGATAGCCTGATGTGGGGCTTGAATCCATGAACTGTGAGATCATAACCTGAGCCGAAGTCAGACACTTAACCAACTGAGCCACCCAGGTGTCCCTCTAGAGATTTTTAAGCAAAATGATAGTGATATTTCAGAGATGGGGCATGAGCAAACTGCTGAATGCACATTTTCTTTTTTTCTAGCCCTAAAGGCTAGTCAGCAAGGACACGATCCTGGTCTGAACATTTCACCGTCACAAGTCTACAAGACAAGACTTGGAATCTGTCCAGATGAATTAACAGGAGCTTTCTGGACACTTGATATTCTATCCTTTCCTAGATAAGCTCTTTGTAGGTGGTTGTGCGAATATACCACTGTTGGTTTCCTCTGAGGGCTACTTTATGAGCATTGCAACCATGAAGCTGTGACTGGATATACATAGCAGTCAGTTATTGACTCCTACCACGTGTCAAGTGCTTTGTACATGGTATTTCACCGACTTTTCACATGCTTCTTTAGATGAACATTGTGTCCCCCAATTTTACAGATGGGGAAATGGAGATTCAGAGAGGTTTGTTTATTCATTCAGTCAAGCATATTTATGACTTTTGTGCTATATGCTGAGCACTGTGCCAGGCTCTAGGGATACAACAAAGGGGAAGGAAAATGTTTCCGGGGAACAGAATATGCAAAGGCCAAAGGTGAGAACTACCATGATCCTTTAAAGTTAATTCTTCTTGGAATACAGATTTTGAGGAGAAATAAGACTGGAGAGTTAACCAGTGTCCAGATATTAAGCATTATCATAAAAAGCCTAGACTTGGGGTGCCTGAGTGGCTCAACTGGTTAGGTGTCCAACTCTTGATTTCAGCTCAGGTCATGATCTTACAGTTTGTGAGTTCGAGCCCCGAGTCCGGCTCTGCGCTGACAGCATGGAGCCTGCTTGGGATTCTCTCTCTCCCTCTCTCTCTATCCCTTCCTGGCTCTCAAAATTAATAAATAAACATTTAAAAATAAATGAATAAAACGTTTGGACTTGATTTTGAGGCAACTAGACAGAGGATGAAGGTAGTGGTGGCCTAATAAAGTAGGAACAGGTTAAGGGACTTATCCAATGTTGCAAGACCAGAAAATGGTAACTCGGGATGGAAATGAGATTTCATCTAATTTGGAAGCTCATCCCATGACCACTGGTCCACGTTGCCAGAAAACACTTCCACAAACTGCAGAAGAAAAGGTGGCAACTCATTTGTGTTTTTCTACCAATATCCTCTCCCTACCTCTAACCCCCAGAGGCTTTCCTTTTTTTTTTTTTTAATTTTTAAAAAAAATTTCCCCAGGACCTGCAATGGCCCAGAAGAGGGTGTATGTTAGGCTGGGAACCAAGCAACAGTTGCTGGCACCAAGAAACTGTTCTATGACAGCCTCTTGACTGCCTCTTGACTGCTTTCCACCCACTTTTCCTGGGGTTGATGTTTCTGTCCATGACCCACCAGTATAAGAAACAATCTGGCGGCCTCCCGGTGGCGGGAAAGCTGCATCTGGGAGCCTTTTGCTGCCCCTCTAAAACATGAAGAGAGAAAGAACCAGGTTCTCACCTTGGAAGAGGAGTTTTGGGGGGGGGATGAAGAGGATGAGATGCTCATGTTCTCTTCACTGCCACTTTTGTTGTTGTTGGGTGGAATCGAGGTGCGTATGCTTGTGCGTTGTTTTCCTGTGTACCTCCTCAGTGGACGGCTGCCATTTTGCCAATGTTTAACTCTCTGCATGCCATTATTTCATATTTTGGAAGCCCAAAATGTTAAATCGCTTTAATGGTAAACAAAATGTTTTCGATAATTGCTCAAGAGAATTTGGAAAAGCAAGCTTTTTCTCTCCATCTTTGTATTTTCAGCATGATGTTTGTCTTTGTTCTTTTTTTTTTTTTTTTTAGCGTACTGTAGTGGGTAAGGGTACACAGTCTCTTTCAGAGTTCAAATCCTGATTCTCACACTTTCTAGCTAGGCAACCTTGGACAAATTACACGACATTTCTGCGCCCCCCCCCTTTCCTTATCTGTAAGAAAGAAATAATAATAGTATCTGTCCCACAGCATGATAATGAGGTTTAAATGAGTTAATTTAGAGTATTTGGCACATAGTAGGTATTTCATAGTGTCAAGCTACCATTATTATTCCTTAGTTAGGTTGCATAGTTTTTTGGGGGGATTCTAATCCTCAGCTCCAAATATGCTTTTAGGAAAGCCTTTGGAGAGAGAGGTAGTGCCGACTCTCATCCTGAGTGCCCCTTCCATGGGAAGGCCACTAGTGTACAAGACGATGATTATCAGATGAGGCTCCCCTGAGGACCGAAAGAGGGAGGTACAATTCTGCTTTGCCAAAGCTTCTGAGAGTGTTCAGAAGCATTTGCAAAGGATGATATAATATCCTATATGTTAACACATGTCACATCAATCATTCCCAGCAAACTTCTGGGTTAGCTTATAGCACAAAGCCCAGTAACAAATTGCAGAACCACAGATAATTTTTTAAAAAATGTAGATAATGTTCATTGTATGAGTAAAACTCCAAAGTTTTTCCAAGTCACAGAGGAATGTACCTTTGATAGAGGTACTCTTCTATCTCTATGTGACTTGTTCTCTTAAAGCTTCTCTTAAAAACTCTTTCTGTTTTGAACAAAATTTTTGTTACAGGTCAGTTAATTATTTAGCTCTGAATATGCAGTGACTTTTCTTTTCTTTGGAAACAGCTTTAACCAGAAAGTGCATGCCCAAGTGGAGGGAGAAGGCTGCCCTTTGATTCTTCTAGATAGAGGCTGTGATAAACAAGTTCTCGACAGTCTGCACTGCCGGGGAATGTGCAGGTGACTATGGAGACAGCCGTGGAGGCAAAGAACGGGCATATGGTCCTCATTGGCACGGCATACCAAAGTAATTAAAAATGTCTTAAAATGCAGAAACCCCCTAAACTGTAAAGTATATCATGGTAGATGTCAAATTAGCATTTTCTGCCTCTTTTAAACAATGCCATAATCTCATTAATCTGCAGAAGGAACCAAATGCATGGACTCCAACCAGTTGGCTGGACATATGTTGCATATTGGACTGGCCATTTGGTTGGATCTGATTAAAGTGGAGAAATTGCATTTTATTTTGGGCACTGAACCCAAATCTGGGCCTGCTTATTACTTTTTGAGCTCCCTTTTTAAAGTGATAGGTTTTTAAGTGCCAAAAACTCAGTACCAACTTGCATTAAAAAAAAAAAAGCCTATAAAGAAACTACACAGAGGAAAAGGACAAGGATTGGACATGGAGACATAGGGCTGACTTCAGATCATTGGGCTATATTAAATATCAGCATTCACAATATTATACATTAGATCTGTCAAACCCACAGGCTCTCGCTCACTTATGGGCAAGGTGGCTCAGTTGATCAAAACATCTTATTTATTTTGCATGGTATCACATTACTATTAAGCCTTGTAGCACAATGCTTTGTTTTAAAATTCTTTATTAATGAGCATGAAATTTTTAAACATTCTCAATATATTGGAAAGCAAAATCAATGCATATTGTTTGCTTGCATGGATGTACCCACTGTCTTAGTCAGTTTGGGCTGCTATAACAAAATGCCATAGGTTGAATGGCTTAAACAACAGAAATTTATTTGTCACAGTTCTGGAGTCTAGAAGTCCGAGATCAAGACACCAGCTGATTTGGGTATGGTGAGAACCTGCTTTCTGATCTGCCTTCTTGCTGCGTCTTCACATGGTGGGCAGAGAGCTGTCATCTTTCTTGTGGTGTCTCTTCTTATAAGAGCAGTGATCCCATTCATAAGGGCTCCACCCTTATGACCTAATCACTTCCCCAAGGTCCTACCTCCAAGGCCCATCACACTGATTAGGCTTCAACAGACGGGTTTGGAGGGGCACATTATCAATCCATAGCACCCACTGATATTTCTCAAATATTTGGTATGTTTTTAGCCCATTGTACAAATCACTGTAAGAACAGAAATTCATGTGGAGCATTGTAAGGTATTTGTGATTAGGACAAGTTCACAACTAGCTCACATGTTGGGCAGGGTGTGTCATCTTCAGAAAAGTGCAAAGGGCAGTGGGCATGCAGAGGAGGAGGAGATCACATCCGGTGTGTGTTGTTGGGAGGGTAGGATTCTGACAGGCAGACATGGGAGCAGGAAGGTGATTTGACATCTCAGGAGTAAAGGGTGGAAGGTAGGAAATAACAGGAAACTAAAGGGGGCCACTGGAGGATATATTTGGAACGGTGGGTGTGGGGGCCCACCATGTTGAGAGGATGCAGTGGCAGATCGCAGTGTGGTGGGCAGCAGGGGGCTGCTGAGGGGTTCTGAACAGAAGAACGACAGTTAGACCTGTTTTCTAGGATGAGTAATATGGCAGTATGTGATGTGTAGGACAGATCGGGAACTGTTAGGGGATGAGGTGGCAGACCTGGGGCGGGGGGGTGGGGTGGGTAGAGTCCTCATTTGAGGAAGGGAAGTGAACCAGAGGGGATGAGAAGTCAGAATTATTGTGGAAACAGAATCCCAAGGACACAGACACGAGTGACTGCTGGCTGATGCAACAGGATCATAGGACCTCAGAATTGTCACTTTAAACAGTAAGAATCATTAAACATTTGTAGACGGACTAATTATCATAAAGCACTCGGGTTGACAGAATGCTCAACAAACTTGTTCTATGAAAGATGTCTTTTGAAATGCTAAGTCTGGGGCCCCTGGGTGGCTCAGTTGGTTAAGCAACCTACTTTGGCTCAGGTCATGATCTCATGGTTTGTGAGTTTGAGCCCCACTTCCTCCTCAGTTTGTGTCTGTGTTGACAGCTCAGAGCCTGGAGCCTGCTTTGGATTCTCTCTCCCTCTCTCTGTGCCTCTCCCCCTGCTTGCACTCTCTCTCTCTCTCAAAGATAACTAAAAAACATTAAAAAAAAAAGAGAGAGAAACACTAAATCTTTCATTCTCTCAGACTAAGGTAAGCCAAGCTATGCCTGGGGCAGGATAGATGTGGGTGAGACAGGGAAGAAGGTTCATGTTCTATTTTAAGCTGCCCAACACTGCACTGCAGAGACCAGACATTCTTGTTCGCTTGTTCAAAGACGAGGAAACCAGACAGGAGGACAAGAGGCTGAAACAAGGGCGCCTGGGTGGCTCAGTCGGTTAAGGGTCCGGCGTTGGCTCAGGTCACAATCTCACAGTTCATGGGTTCAGCCCCGCATCGGGCTCTGTGCTGACAGCTAGCTCAGAGCTGGAGCCTGTTTCAGATTCTGTGTCTCCCTCTCTCTCTGACCCTCCCCTGCTCATGCTGTCTCTCTCTGTCTCTCCCATTCCCCCCAAAAAAAAACAGGAATAAAAAGAAGCTGAAACTCTTCCTATGACTTAACAACGTCACATACAACAAGCCTCACATGTTTTTACAAGGTCTCAATGCTGACTTTTTTCATTTGTTTTAGAAGAATTTCTGCCAAAATGGCAGCCAGAGTGGACAAACATGTTGGTAAGGATTTTAAATGCTGCAGTTCCATTAATCTTGCAAAATCTATATGGCTTTTTAGAAGCAAAGAATGCTTCCATTGGGCATTTGCTGGCTTGTGAGAGGCCCTCAAGTTGATGGAGGAAAGAGGTATTCCCTTTTGAAAGAGTGTTCTTTTGACCTATGCCCTAAATCTGGAGTTCAGATATAAGCAGGTCTCAGTCTGACAAGTAGTAGCCATTTGATTTCATTAATCTCTCTTTTTGTGGCAGTAGAATTTTCTGAAAGGAAATGAGACCTCTGAGACTTGGCATAGAAACGGTAAATTAGAAATCTATCCAGGAAGACTTCTTTGCATTTAATTAAGTGACACTCTCTAGGGACTTAGCAGCATATAGAGTAATAAACCCATCACACAGAACGGCTAAATATGTGGTCTTTAGGACCAACTTGTGACAAGCGTAGTAAGATTTTAGTGCTATATGGAAACATGCAGAAATGACTATTTTTGGGAGAAATACTTACTAGCATTTTTTTTGGTCTTGATATGGTGATTCTGAGCTAGGCAAACATGAATTAAAATGAGTTGCCGGAGTTTAAGTGAAAGTAACAAATCAACATGAACTTTTGTGGTTTTTCTTACAAGGGGGGAGAAGCTGTGCAGGAGAAAGAGTCCTTTCTGTCTCATGGCAGGGAACTTCTAGGACAACTTCTACATTCTTCTGTGTGACTCATGACAAATGACTGTTGGAGATTCAACGAAGCAGCGAGATCTGTTCCTAGTCCTTTTGAACCTTTTAGGAATTTCCTTAGAAACTCTCTAATATCCTGAGCAGAAACAGCTTCTGAAGGTAGGGGAGTTATAGTGTTGGGATTTAACCTGACATTGCTCAGTTCATACAGACCTGCCCACTTCCTTGCAGAAAGGACTTGGCATAAATTATAGGCTAGTCAAGGTGTGTGTGTGTGTGTGTGTGTGTGTGTGTGTGTGTGTGTAAGTGTAACTAGCATTTTAATGAGATGTGATACAGTTCCATTTCTGGTTTTGTGGGCTTAATTGATTACAGTAAACACTGGAAATATACCTTGTTTTATGTTGTCTCTGTCTTATTTAAGGGTCTTGCATCCTTTCTGTGATAGGTATATTCACTTAATGACAGTTTGGGAAATTTTAAAGCCTTTGAAAGATTTTTTTAAATTGCCTTAATACATTCACTCTCTATTAAAAGAGGAGAGGAACTTATGACCTCATTTTGTAGATGCCAAAACCTAGTTAAATGAGGCATTGAGTTAGCTCACCCCTTAGTGACGTTAGTGGCAGGAAGAGCTCAGCGTGGGAGCTCCAGGGTGACCAGGATTGGGGTGCTGGCTTTGCCTATTCCTACATGATTCACCTTGGGTAGGTCTTCTAGACCTCTAAGCCTCAGTTATCTTGTATGTAAAATGGGGATGTAAGAGGTGAGAGAATGCATGTAGTGGCCTAGAACCATGTCTGGTACCTAGCTGGAGCTCAGTAAATTTTGGTCATGAGCATCATTACAAGCCTGATCCAAATTCCCATGCACAGATGGCCTCTCACTGCCAATGTTGACCGCACCTGCTTCTGGCCTCTCACTGCCAATGTTGACCGCACCTGCTTCTGGCTGTAACAGGGATGCCTGGCTGTTGATTTGGGCAATGGCCTCAATGTCCAGCCTCAGTCCTTCCCTTATGATTTCATTCCCCTTCTAGATGCCTCCACTTTGAATTCTCTTTGACTGCCCTTGAGTCAGAGTACCCGGTGTCAATATGTTTGAATTTAAATAGGGCATTGCTCCTTCTTAGAAAGGAGCCTCACTTGGTGAATTGTGTAATCTTGAGCCAGAAGGTAGAATGGGCTTTGAAACTAGATACACTGAATTTGAATCTTAGTTTCACATCTTATGATCTGAGGAAGTCTAGCCCAGGGAACTGGCATAGCACAGTGATTTCAGGCTTGAGTTGTAGAGTCAGACTGTGGATGTTGAAATCCTTATTCTCTAGATAAACTACGTCATCTCCCTTAGCCTCTGTTTCCTCATCTAAAAAATAGGATTAAGATAATCTTTACCTCAGAGGATTAGTATGAGGACTAAATGGTACTACATTAAGTGCTCAGCTCAGAATTATAGTGGGCACCCAATGAATATTTGTTACAAGTTATATTTTCACATATGGCTAAGCTATTTAACCTCTCAGAGACTCAATTTTTTCACTTGTGAGATTGGAATAGTTATATCAATCTCCTAAGGATGGGGGAATGGATGTGATAATGTACATAAAGGACATGATGCATAGTAGATTCCCGATAAACAAATTAGCTATTTTATTACTTCTGCAAATTCGCCTTCATGCTGGAGAGCTCTCACTGGCCAAGGGCCTTCCGTGACCAACTTCATGCCTTTCATTTGCTGCCAAAGTTGAACCACATTCCCTAAAGAGCTGACCTCTTTCCAGAGTTGGTTCTGCTCCAGGTATCAGCATACAAGCCGACCCCTGCCCAGGTGGGGCCTCCGTAATTGCTGGGCACACAGACGTGGCTTCTAAGGCCACGGTGTGGGCGTGGCCTGTGAGGATGCTGCATTTATTTCTGTGGGTCAACAAAGAAACATCTTAAATTAAATAAGCATGTTAGTCATGGCAGGTTCGAGTTGCTGTAATTAGCTCCTGTCTGACTTGCTGTAGCAGCAGCAGGCCTTTGCTTCTTCCTGCAAGAAGGACACTGGTCCCAGAGCTCTGAGGAGAGTTGTGAGGGTGCTGTGGCTAAAAGCCCTTGATGTTGATGCTTCAGGACAGATGCTGGCAGAAGTCTCTTCCTGTGGTGGTGAGTGCGGGGCCTTCCATTTTCCTGGCTCCAGAGACTTCCCGAGCAAGCTATTAGGCGTAGCGTTGGGAATACACAGATGGGCTCGACACAGTCTTTGATGGCAAGGAACCACGATGGGGGCAGAGGCAGGGATGGACACATGGAGACCAGGGGCAAAGGATGATTGCATCTTTCTTGCTGGCTTCAGGGATGAAGCCAGTTTGGGTTCACGCCATTCTTTTGGTCTTGCTGGGGAGGTGTCGTGGACCCAGGTGTGGCTACCTGAGGGGCCCCAGACCAGCGTGCCTGGTGTCTCAGTGTCTCAGTGCTCCCCTTGGTTTCTCTACCTGCACAGACTTAGCTTCTCTCTCTCCTCAAAAACCCTGAACTACCTGCACACCAGCTTGGCCTTCCTTCTTTCTCTTCCTGGAATGTTAGCATCTTTTAGACTGAATTATAGTCTCTGCATATCATTACCCTATAATCTGCCAAATCAGTGATGCATTTAATCATAATGATGATGATGATGATGATGATGATGATGATAATGGTAACAGTACATCCACTTTGGTAAAATTATTTTGATTTTTCAGAGCAAATTGTACTTAAAAATTTTTTTTAATGTTTATTTTTCAGACAGAGAGAGAGAGAGGCAGAGTATGAGCAGTGGAGGGGCAGGGAGAGAGGGAAATACAGAATCTGAAGCAGGCTCCAGGCTCTGAGCTAGCTGTCAGCACAGTGCCTGACGCAGAGCTTGAACTCATGAACAATGGAACCATGACTTGAGCCAAAGCTGGATGCTCAACTGATTGAGCCACCAGGGTGCCCCATAGAAAATTGTATTTTTATTTCATTTTTAAAAATATTTATTTAGTTTTGAGAGAGAAACAGAGTATGAGTGGGGGAAGAGTAGAGAGAGAGGAAGACACAGAATCTGAAGCAGGCTTCAGGCTCTGAGCTGCCAGAACAGATGCAGGGCTAGAACTCATGAGCTCTGAGATCATGACCTGAGCCGAAGTCAGATGCTTAACCGACTGAGCCACCTAAGTATCCCTATCTCATGTTTTAAAGAAGTTGCATATTCATCATCACCAGCAGGCATGTGATTGCCAACTCTGTTTGTCAGCCTTGGAGGTACAAAGAAACATAATATGCAATGCCCCCCCACTTCCTCTCTATCTTCCAAGGAGAAGCAGCGTGGAAAGTAAAGATAATATGAGCTTTGTTAACCGCTTTCTACTTAACTAGCTCTGTGACCTCTGTCATGTTATTTAAACTTAGTTTTCATGTCTGTAACATAGGAATAATAATAGTACTTCTGTGTGTAAATCTCATATATAATCTTAGTAAAAGAATTAGGCACCCATAATGTGCTAGGGACTTTATTATAAGCATAATCTCCTATACCTTACAAAAGCTCTGCAAGGTAAATATTACTATTCCCATTTTACAGGTGAGAAAAGTGAGGCCTGGAGATATTCTTATGTGGTAAAGCTGGGATTCAAACCCGGAGCTTGTATCCATACTAGAGTTTATTAGGCACTAAACCCAAAGGAGTGGTATAAATGGTGAGAATTGGAGGAATGCAGAAATAAGCCCAAGAAATGAGTGCCTGGTTATTGTGAACATATTCTTGTTTCCACCCTATTTTTTAAATGTTATGCACTTCTACTTTTTTAAGTTTATGCATTTATTTTGTTTTTTTAATTTTTAAAAATATTTTTTATTTATTTCTGAGAGATAGAGAGAGAGAGCACGAGGAGGGGAGGGTCAGAGAGAGAGAAGGAGACACAGAATGAAAGACAGGCTCCAGGTTCTGAGCTGTCAGCACACAGCCTGACGTGGGGCTCGAACCCACGAACCATGAGATCATGACCTGAGCCGAAGCTGATGCTTAATCGACTGAGCCACCCAGGCACCCCTATTCACTTATTTTTGATTTATTTTTTAATAGTTTATTACTAAGCTGGTTTCTATATAACACCCAGTGCTCTTCACCATAAGTGTCCCTCTCCATGACCATTTATTTTGAAAGGGAGTGAGAGAGAGCAAGTGTGAGCGGGTAGGGACCAAGAGAGGGAGAGAAAGAATCCTAAGCAGGGTCCGTGTGCTTAGCATGGAGCTGGATGCAGGGCTCCATCCCACAAACCGCGAGCAGAAATCAAGAACTGACTGACTGAATCACCCAGGCACCCTGCACCTTCTACTTTTAACAAGACAGTAAGAACAATTATTCTGGAATAATTTGTATTTATGTCAGTATTTGCATGTACTTAGACATTCTACTTTCAGTAAATGCTAGTTGAGATAATTGTATTCAAAGTTTTGCTCAAATAAAAGGGGCATTTTGTTTAAAGGGCAACATTTTGGTGACACAAGACCAAATACACTGTGTGGGACTTTGCGGCTCACTTTTGCATCAGTGCCCTCTGGTGGTAAATCTTAGAAATCACTTACCTCTTACAGAGTGTACCAACTAAAGGGGAAAAAACTCCTGAATTTACCCACGATCTTTCTGACGCTCTTGCTAAAATATTAGCCGGTTAATGCCAGCTTCTTTATTTTTACATAAAAATATCTTTATGAAGGTCCAAAACTTGTTTTATACAAACATCAGCTGTGTTTGCCTTTAACGATTTGGGGTAAATATTTGGGAAAATATTTTGAAATCAATTTCATGTTATGTAAATTAATGTCAAGGGAAGTAAATATTGCCAAAATATTTTTGCTTGCTGCCTTTTCCATAGAATCATTTTAGAGAGTGTTGTGCTGGAATAGCTTTTCATTTATTTATATCTTGTTCTCCATAAAATCCACTAAAAACAAACAAAAAAGATACCCAAGTTGGATTTTGCTGGTGCTTGTTTGGAGTCATTGTTCCAAAGCCCTTGGTCAAAGGCTGAGAATTCTACTTTTCCTCAGGTGCTCTTGAATCAAGGTTGGAGTTACTATCATGGAGAGTAAATCGTGGAGATTATTATTCAGATTTCCATATTTTCTCCTAGGTTCTCAAAGGTGGCATCTAATTCTGTGGTCCAAAGGATATCCAGAATGGTGTTTGTCCAAAACAGGGGATATGAGCAGGTGCTACTGGCCAGCCATTGTGTCAGGTGTTTTACATCCTGTTTAATCTTCACAATCTTTTGAGGTTCTGATTTGCTGTAAGAAAAGGACTCAGAGAACTTAAGTGACTTGCCACTCAGGGGTTAAGTGGCAGATCTGGCATTCAACCTCAAGTCTCTGCCCTCTCATCTCATGGTTTTGCCTTCTTCCTGTGTAGGACTCCAAATGCTGGGTCGTGTTCATAGGCAGCTCAAACCCCAGGCTGAAACTGTGAGCTTGGCTCTGTGTGTTACATTCCCTCAGGGGAAAGTTGCAGTGGGACTAATGTGTTTTGTAAACAATCTAGGCTGACACGTGGCAATGGTCACCTCCCTGGAGCCACAGGAAGCAGAGGTTCTGCTTTGCCCCCGTATCAAAAGTTAAGATAAATAAAGTGGATGACCTGCGCTCGGTATGGTGAGATTTGCACAGAGCCACACCTGTCCAGCCTGGCGGGACTCCTTTCTACACGTAGCCACCTCTGTGGCACAAGCTGGAATTCTTCATTCCCCTCAAGAAATTAGACCAAACCCAAACTGGCATCTTACCTGGTATCTCTCTTGGCTCCTGATTTTGTTACTCATTTGCTCATCATGAGCTGATCCTGTCCCTGAGATGTGATACACTGTGGTGCTTTCCGGACTAATGATGTTAGCTCCCAATGGCAATTCTGCCTCCCTTTCTTGGAAAAAGTACTTTGCAAAAAATATTTATAATCCTAATCTTCTCACTTACTGATACACTGTTGGCAGGAGGGTAAATAGACTCTTTGGAAGGCAGTTTGGCAGTTGCTATCCCGTAACTTCACATCTAGGAATTTATTCTATATAACTACTCATGCATCTGTTCAAAGTTACATTTTTAAAGAATGTGCATTGCAGTATTGTTTGCAATAGCAAAACAATAAATAAGTAAAATGAAAACCCCTATGATCCCCATCTACAGGATACTAATTAAATAAATAAAGGCTACTTGACTCCATAATATGTTTATCCTATAGAATCAAGCAGCTGCTAAAAACATGTCATGGATATATGTGTTAATATTCCCCAGATAAACAGCTCCAAATGGTTCCAAAATATGCTGTTCAATTTAAAAAACAAGGACAAGTTGCAGAACAGTGTATACAGTAGAAAAATTATATGACTTTGCATCTTCATAGGAAAAATATCTGGAATGATATATACCAAACAATAATAGGTAATCCCCGGGGAGTGGGGCTAGGAATGAGGAAGGATCAGAATAGGGTGCAGGGAGTGTCTATAAGATGCAGGAATTTTTAAAATTGTGAGGGACACCTGGGTGGCTCGGTCAGTTAAGCCTCCGACTCGATCTGGGCTCAGGTCATGGTCTCAGGGTTTGTAAGTTCAAGTCCCTCATTGGGCTTTGTACTGATATGTGGAGCCTGCTTGGATTCTCTCTATCCCTCTCTCTCTCTCTGCCCCTCCCCTGCTTGTGTGCTCTCTCTCTCTCAAAATAAAGAAACTTCAAAAAAAAAAAAAGCATGTGTGAGTATTGGAATTAAAAAGCTAACGCTTTCTATACATTAACTGTAGCAAAAATTGAAACAATTCTGCCACAAATGTAGATGACCTGTAGCAGTGGAAGCCCAACTGATCTAGTCCACCCATAACTCCCTTCTCCACTCACAGGTCTCAGATTTCCCTCTGTCAACGCCCCTTGTCCCTCGAGCTTGCCTTAATTGGATCCGAGCACCAAAGTGTGTGAGAGCTGGCCAGTGGTCAGTGGTGGCAAGTAGCCGCGCTCTGCCTTACTCTGCACGCCTCCCGCTGACTGTGCTCTAGGCCTTTCAGGTATATCATCATGAATAGGAATTCACAGTGAAGGAAGATGACATGGCCTACTTAAGTGCAGCAATAAATTAGAAGGCAAAGTGGAAGACCAGTTCAACAAACTGGAAGAAGCATTTGTAAGGTTCCTCAGAGCTCAACTGGGAGCCCCAGTCTCTAAGGAAAGGCTAGTCCCTGGAGGCTGACGGATCACTGTGATTTCCAAGCAGGCTGGCATGTCGCACATGTGCCAGGCTGGGGGCTGACAATACCAAGGCATGACCTGAGTCCTAGAGGGGGTGGGGTACCAGGTCAATAGCTAAAAATCAGGGATAAGGAAGAAAGTTACCCAGAATGGGTAGGGAAGGGTAGGGTAGGGAAGGGTCTCAAGAACAAAGTGGAAGTTCTCTAAGAGTCTCCTTGTAGAAGGTCAGCATTAGTAAGCCCTGGGTTTGGAGCTAGCCCTGAGTATATAGGGAGAGCAGGTATGCGGAAGTGGCAGCTGCAGATAGCCTGAGAGGTGGGGAATTTTGGCTTTTCTAGTTTCCAATGACCACAGCTTCTTGAAAAAGTTTTCCTGAAAAAGCTGAGTGTGGGTGTTGGGTGGATGGGTAGGATGGGACTGGCTTAATGAGCAACAGAAGTTGCCATAAAGTACCAATAGGACTACATAATTTTTTTCATTTGGAATCCTGAAAATGATGACTATATAAAGACCTTCAGGGCTTTATACATGACTGATTTTTCAGGAGACCAGAACATGAAACATTGCCCTGAACTTCTGACCTTTCTGGTGAATGCTTTTTCTCTGTCATCATCTCTGATCACCCTCACTTCCAGCCACACTGGCCTTGTCACTCACTATTCCTTGGACATGCCTCAGGGTCTTTGCATGGATTCTTTTCTATGATGGAACCACTCTTTCCCAGGATAGCTATATGCCTAACTTCCTCAACTCCTTCAAGTCAGCTCAAAAGTCACTTTCTCAGGGAGACCAATCTGACCATCCTATTAAAATTTTTTTAAAATGTTTATTTTTGATAGAGACAGAGCATGAGTAGGGGGAGGGGCAGAGAGAGAAGGAGACACAGAATCCAAAGTAGCTCCAGGCTCTGAGCTGTCCACACAGAGCCCAAGGAGGGGCTTGAACTCACAACCCATGAGATCATGACCTGAGCCAAAGTCTGACACTTAACCTGCTGAGCCACCCAGGCATTTCTGACCATCCTATTTTAATTTGCACTCTAAATTTCCTTTCCTTTGCTTCCTCACCACCCCCCCCCCCCACTGCATAGTGATCATTATAAAATTTACTTAGTTTTTTGTATTTTATTGCCTATCACTCTTCTCAGCCTCCTTCCTGTGTCCCAGAATGTAAATTCTGTGAACAAGCATAGTGGTATTTTGTTGTTGTTGTTTGTTTCAGTTTTGGGTTTTTTTTTGGGGGGGGGGTCTGTTTTGTTCATCAACAAGCATCCAGTGCCTAGAAGAGTGCCTAACACAAGGCATGTTCTGTATTTGTTGAATAATGAATACGCTGTAGTACAGTGGTAAAGGACTTGGGATCCTTTGTCATGGAATTCTGCCCAGATATGTAGAAACCATTTCTTAAGCACTTCCAAAAACCCACTTTCTTTCTCCTCCTTCTACTCCCAAATCCCTATGGATTTAGGTCTTGGCAGTCAGCCCAGGAGATATGATTACTGGCAAAAGTTGAGTGAAACAGTTAAGAGCATGGATTTGGAGTCAAGGAGACCCAGGTTAGAATCTAAGCCTTTCACATAGCAGCTGTGTGACTTTGAGGCAATGATCTTCCCCAAGCCTGAGGATGAAATTTGTATGTGAATGCACAAAGCCTGGCATTAAATGTGGCGTTAAATGCGAACTTTGTATTATCAATGCTGGAGATACATGAAAGAAATAGAGCACTGAATTTTAAGAGGGCAGTTTCCTCCATCATAGTCTGAGCTGCTTTCAATAAAAATATTGGGGGAAAACTCACCACATTTCTAGTTAATTTAAACGTATCAAGAGATTTTAATAGATTCTGGGTGTTTTCTTCAATAAGATGAACTATTTCTTAAAAGCTCAAGTAAGCACAGGGTAAGGTCTTTGGGCCTCAGCTCTCCCAGTAAGGTGCCTAGAAACCACGGAGGCACCTTGTGCCTGGGATGGAGCAGAGAACATGCGTGGTTCCAACATCTGGAGCCAGGTTACCAGTGCAGACGGAAAACAGCAAAATGCAAAATCTGTGGGTTCAGGTGAGGGAAGCCAAGGCAAAAACAGTTTGATAACATGGATGAAAAGTGAGCCAGAACGAAAGCCCAGGCAGGTGGCCATGGCAGCTTTTTCTCTAGAGCCCAAGACTACAGGTAGAGACAAGGAGACGAGAATAAAAAAAGGGTTACCTGGACCAACCTTCCTGTTAGAACTAACCTCACCTCCTCAGCAGCCCAGAAGAGGGCCCCAGGGTAGCCTCCAAAGGCTCTTTCCGGACGCCTGCGCCATTGCTTGGCCTCTTCCCCTCCCTGCTTCCTCCTTTCCCTTGTTAGTTTCTCCTGCGAGCCTTCTGGAACCTTGCCTCAAATACGCACTCGAGCCTGAGTCTTAGACTCTGCTTACACGTCTAGAAAATCCCATCCCAATATAGAAGGCATCTCACAGCTTTGGTTTTTTTCTAACAACTCAGCAAAGAATTCTGATTGGCCAGTTAAGGTCACATGTCCATGGCCTTTGCGTGGCCGTTTACCCTCCCAGCCCTTCCTCCCCCACACCCACGGGATCTGATCCAGGCAGCCCGCCGCCGGCACAGCTGCAGCCGGGAACATGCCAGGTAACAGGCGCCGAAGATTCTCTGCCCCTGCCCTCCTGTGCTTACAGTCAAGCCGGAGAGAGTGGTTAGTCCCATAAATCCCCCCACCCCCTCCACGTTTACAAAGTGTGGACAGTGCCAAGAAGGAAAAGCACAGGGTGCAGTAAGTGGGAGGGGGCATGCGGGCGTCGGGGTGGTGGCTGAGTCCGGTGAGGGTCTGACTTCAGCTCAGGTCCTGACCTCCCGGTTTGCGAGTTTGAGCCCTGCATTGGGCTCTGTGCTGACAGGTCAGAGCCTGGGGCCTGCTTTGGATTCTGTGTCTCCCTCTCTCTGTGACCCTTACCCACTCCCACTCTGTCTTTCTCTCTAAAATATAAATAAACATTAAAAATTTTTTTAAGTGGGAGGGAGCACGGTAGAGGAGGTGCTGTGCTGGCCACTGGCTGCCCAGTGGAGAAGGGTAGTAAGGGGGGGGGGTGAAAGCTAGGGCAGGAGAGCCGGTGAGAGGTGGTGGTGGCCCCATTAGAGGGGTGGCCCTCAAGTTGGAGAAAGGTGGAAAAACCTCTATAAACCTTATAAGGACATAACATATTGCAATGGAACATGACCTCATCATCACCAAGTTCCTGTCGTAGCCTTAGGGTAAATGGAAAAACTAAACTAAGCAAAAACAAGAAAATCCACATTGCAATCTGCTAACATTGGAAAACTTTAGGAGAAGCAAAAGAAAATCAAGTAGTCTAAAACCTCTAGTCTAAAGGTTTATCTTATTTAATTCCCACCTCTGTCCTTAGTTTCAATGCATCCATCTCCTGTTTGGGATGTTTTTTTAAAGATTAATTTAGGTTTTTTTTTTTTCTTTTAGAAAGAGAGAGCACACACAGGGGAGGGGCAGAGAGAGAGGAGAGAGAATCCCAAGCAGGTTCCACACTGTCAGTGCAGACCCTGATGTGGGGCTTGAACACGTGAACCATCATATCGTGACCTGAGCTGAAATCCAGGATCAGACACTTAACCCACTGAGCCACCCAGGTGACCCTGGAACTTTTAATAGACCAAGATTTCTCAGCTTCTGAAAAATATTGCCTAAATGAATGTTGCACCTTGGCATTTCCCTGTATTCCCATTTTTATTACTATAAAGGCAATATAAAGGATAAACTGGTCTGTGAATCTGACCTCCATTCCTGATTCTCTAGGTGATAACAGTGGTTTTCAAGTGTATTTTTCATGATATTATTTAGATACGAGACAAAGATAGCTCAGAAATATAAGCTCTTTTACCATCTCTCCACAAAGTAGTATGAAAAGGTAGTGACCAGTTTGGGAAGACCCCTAATTTAGGGTGGCTAAATCATTACCCCCAGGCGAATTTGATGCTGCCCAGCCCTCCCTCCCCTGCAGACTGTTAAGGGGGAGGGAGGCAGAGCCCCGCTGCTGTGCCGCTGACCTTGGGGCAGGCCCCCGTGCATGCGGATCCCACTTCCTCTCAGCAACAGCCATGGGTTTGCCTGGGGATTCGAAGCCTGTTGAACCAGCCTTGTTTCCAAGCGGTAGAAGGAACTAGAGCGGTGGGGGAACTCCCAAGTAACTTGCCCATGCCACCTGCTAGGGCTGGACTAGAGAGGGCTAAGGCTTTAAGAATCTAACTGGCTGGCTGGAATTTGCCAGATCAGGCTTCCGTTTCACACTTCAACTGACATTTATAGATGTCACTGCTTAGACTCCAAAGGTGTGTCCATGTTGTGTATTTCTTTTTCTTCTTTTTTTGGTCTTGTGTATTTTCGGTCTTCAGAATCCATGAGGCACTCAAGCTCCTTGGCACTTCTAGTTCTTTTTCCAGACACGCTTGGTCTCCCAGTACTCAGTTCCTTTCATCTCTATTGTTTCTGCTTTTTATTTTCTTCTTTTTTTCTAAAAAAGTCACTTTTGCTCTCCCCTTTAACTGCTATTCCACTTGTATTGTTCTTTTTTCTCCTGTTATGCGGTGTCCTTGTCCTTCTTTTCACTCCTTTCCCTTTTGTTTTTCCCATCCTGTGTTCCCTTGTTGTATCTCATGAACTCAGAAATTGCCCTGCCAATACCATGGGTATCACCGCCTGTTGAGTGGTAAGGGCTGCTCCCACTTTGCCTTGGAAGATGGCATTTCCCAGAGTGTTCCCCGTGGAGGCTGACTGGTCTGACCCAGATAATGCCACCAGTTAAAATAACCCTGGCTCGGGGCCCACGGGACTCACTAGTCATTATGCAGTATTGGAAAGTAAAACTGATTTGGCAGCCTCATTAGATTATAATCAGCTCAAATCTTCCTTCTGGCTTCACAGAGCATAGCATGTGTCCCCAGGAGCAGCAGAGGGGAGAAAACCACTTCTCCTCCCCAGCTGTCTGTATTTCTTCTAGGCTCTTGGCTCAAATTAAATATTTGTTCACTGACCACCATGCTTATCACCTTAAGTGAGTTTCTAATTTGTTTTAGAAGCTACAGGGAGCTCCAGGATAGTTTCTACCATCTTAAGAGTTCCAGGGATGCCTGAGTGGCTCAGTTGGTTAAGCGTCCGACTTCAGCTCAGGTCTTGGATCTCGTGGTTAATGAGTTCAAGCCCCGCATCCGGTTCTGTGCTGACAGCTCATAGCCTGGAGCCTGCTTCGGATTCTGTGTCTCCCTCTCTCTCTGCCCCTTCTCCTCTCATGCTCTGTCTCTCTCTCTCTCTCTGTCTCAAAAATAAATAAACTATATATATATTAAAAAAGAGTGCAGTTCCAGAGTACAGATTGTATAGGCCAATGGATGCTGGGCCAAGAAGTATGAGCCATATTCCATGATAGTAGTAATAATAGCTGCCACTTACTGGATGCTTATTAAATACAAGATCCTTTTCTATATTAATTCATTTAATCTTCAGATTAATCCTGTGAGATATGTACTATCCCTATTTCAGGTGGAGGATGTTGTGGCACAGAGTAATTAAGTAACTTGCCCAAAGGAACAGTTAATAAGTGGCAGATTCAGGATTGGAGCCCAGAGAGACTGACACTGGTCAGTACCCATGCCCCTTAATATTTTCCTATGCCACCATCATGACACAAAAACAATGATGCGCAGAAAGAGTCCTTTGAAACAACAGAGAGTGATTGATGGATGAGTCAAGGAACCCAAGAGAAGAGCCTTTTCTAATATATCCTGGTATGCACATAGTAAATTCTGAATTAGAGTCAAAGCCGTGAGTATGGAAAGCTACAGGTGTGAAGAGGTGGTGTGAAGGATTTATTTGAACTAATTTGGGACATGACAGGAAGAGCATGGCCTGATGTTCTGCCCTGAGGGAATGATGGGCCCATGCTTGGAAGTAAGAGGTGGCAGAAAGGGCCTCTGATTTGTGGGGCCCTGAGATATTGGGTCAATAATGTTTCCAAGCTGCAGGGATGAAGCATCCTCCCACTGCCCCATATTCTATCCCTGAAAGGAGGGATGCTGAGGTGGTTTAGTTAGACTCAAAGAAGCCAGCATGCTAGAGGGTGGGGCTCTTGCTGAGAGAAGTGAAAAGATTATAAACAGAACTGCCCTTCATCCCTTGTCTTTCTCGGGATGACAGAAAATCCAGGCCTGAGTCCCCCTGTGGGTGAGGCCAAGGAAAAGAAGCCACAGGGTAGCTCACAGGAAGGGCTCCCTCACATTTTCACACATTCCCATACTTCCTTCTCTGGAGGGCCAATGGTAAGGTGTGAGCGTCAGGAACATAGTGAGGGCTGCAGAGAAAATAGCCAAGTAACAGGCTGTTGAGCCTGCTCTAATCCTAGGTCTGGTATTAAAGGAGGAAAAAAAAAGTCCTCAAAACTTAGCTCCCCAGGGGGCTCTAGGAGCGTGACACTGAAATTCCAGGCTCCATTGAAGACTATTTATTTGCCCTGGATCAGTGTCCTCCATAGTCCAGAGCAGAAGCCATCAACAGGGTGGAATTTAAGGATTCAGAATCCATCTTTATCAACCATGATAATGACATTTCCTTTGTCTAAGCAGTTTAAAATTCTCTGTAGTTCTTTAATTTTTATTTAAAAAAATTTTTTAATGTTTTATTTATTTTTGATACAGAGAGAGATACAGCATGAGCGGGGAGGGGCAGAGAGAAGGAGACACAGAACCGGAAGCAGGCTCCAGGCTCTGAGCTAGCTGTCAGCACAGAGCCTGACGCGGGGCTCAAACCCATGGACGTGAGATCTGACCTGAGCAGAAGTCAGAGGCTCAACCAACTGAGCCACCCAGGCACCCTCTGCAGTTCTTTAGTGACCTAGCTCCTCTATGTTTTCCCATTTCAATAAGATACTCAGTGGCAATAAATACCCTTGAAATATTTGGTTAAAAGAGCTAAAAGGAGCTACAAAATGAAAGACATCTCAACTACCCTCTGAAGCATTGCAGGTGCCTGACAAAATGGTATATTTGAAGCCCTGATTTAAACAAGCTCTGGTTGCCAGTAAACAAATAAAAACCAAGGGCTACGTGAATGTTAATAATCTGGAGATGTAGGTGGAGGTATCAATATTCTTGAATAACATATGTTCACCCTTCATCTTTTTAATTAACAAAGTTCTTTTTCTTGTAATTTCAGCAGGAGGGATCCCAGGGTAAGAGAACAAAACTTGGATTTATGTGAATAGGAATTTTTTTATTTTATCACTGAATCCAAATAGTATTTTCCTAGTGTGAAAACAGATGGCAGAGACTTTATTTGCGGTCAAAGGCATTATGTATGAGAGTGAACCTTTCTTCAACAGGCAGATTTGAATAAATTCAGGAAGTGATTTAAGACATGATATGTCTCCTGGAAACTGATCTATAGCAGGTACTTTTATTAACAAAATTTGTACACTCAAACCCACTGAATCAGAGGAGCTAATTTTCATTCTGGCAAATCATCAGGTCTTTTTTTTCTTTTTTTCTTTTTTTGTCATTGAATACAGGTCTGGACATTAGGATTTTCTTGGGAAACTCAGTCTGTGAGTCAGAGTTTGTATGTTTCTCCATCCTTGCTGAAGAATGTCTTCTCATCTTGTTTTCAAGATCTCATTGTGTTTAAAAGAAACTCTTTGAAGGGCGCCTGGGTGGCTCAGTCGGTTAAGCATCTGACTTCAGCTCAGGTCATGATCTCGTGGTTCATGAGCTTGAGCCTCAGGTTGGGTTCTCTGCTTACAGCTCAGAGCCTGGAGGCTTCAGATTCTGTATCTCTCTTTCTCCTCACCTCTTTTCCCACGCACATTCCCTCTCTTTCTTTCTCTCAAAAATAAATAAACATTTACAAAAATTAAAAAAATAAGAAACTATTTGAGGAGATAATCAAATTCTGGCTTGCTGTTAACCTTATTCATTTATACATTATAATTTTGATATTTCCAATAATGCAAAGTTTAAATGGGGTATTATCCTTTCAAAAAATTTTTTTTGGTTTATTTTTGAGACAGAGAGAGACAGAGCACGAGTGGGGGAGGGGCAGAGAGAGAGAGAGGGAGACACAGACTCTGAAACAGGCTCTGCTCCAGGAGGCTTAATGATTCTGATCTCTTCTTCACCAAGGTTGGGAGATGCTAGGTGAGTGGATATTCCCAGAAATGACATGGTCTCAGTTGCCAAAGAAGCAGTGTAAGAATATAGATCCAAGCCTTTAGTACCCTACACTTGAATCACGTTCTCTGAGTTGAATTGTAAATCAATAGGAAACAATTAGAGGCAGCCAATTAGTAAATAAGCACAAAACCAGGAAGAGCACAGAGGACGGATCTAGTTAATCCTGTAGGAGCAATATAAAGACTGGCTGCTCAAAGAGCTGTGAGTTAAGAAGCTATGTGATCACAAAGAGAGGCGGGGGGTGGTTCTCAGTCTCAATGCTACTGTGTGGCTTCCGTGAATGTATTTAGATCCCTGTTATTCTGGGATCTGGCATGTAAAAGGCACAAGGAGGGCATGGTGTAGAGAGCATAGACATGTGTTATAATGGTCCCCAGCACTTTACTTTGGGCAGACACTTTGAGGGAAGTGGAACCTTGGCTCTCGGAGCTCACAGGTAGTTTGGCAAATGTTTCACGTGTACCTACTGTGTGCTCGGTATTGAGCCCAGAGCCATGCTAGGTCTGACTCACGTTCTGTGTTCATTACTAGCCAGACAGGTGCCTTGCGTTTCTCAGAGCCAAAATGAGGCTGGCTTTCAATCCCGGGGTGTAGCACAGAGACATAAGCAGCTTTCTACGTTCTGAGCTTTCACTCTTGCTTAAAGGGACAACTCTATTCCACATCCTGGAGAGATTAAAATGCCACCTGATTGTTGCAGATCACTAGTTTCTAGTCCCCAAACTGACAAAACTGAAAAATGAAGATCATTGACGCCGTTGAGAAACAGGCACCTAACCCCAGGCGTGAATCAGTATGTGGGAGGAAACATCAGGTAAATGGGCAGTATGGGCTTGGGAGTCCTTAGACTTGAATTCAAATCCTTATTCTGTCCCTTCTTGCTTTCTCTGAGCATTTCTTAAAAAACAAAAAAAGATTCCACCTACCTCATCAGGTTTACTTAACAACTGATAATATACAAACACATATAGCACAGTAGGGGCGCATAACAGGGACTTGGGAAATATAACATGCTCCCTTCTGCTCCTTGTCCTCGTATCTGGGCCTTCAGGATCTATAATCTTGGCTTTGGCAAAACCTCAGATAAAGCACACAGTACATTTTGGTTTGAACCTTTCTGAGATGAGTGTGCTTGGGGGAGAAGCTTGTGGCAGAGTTCTCTGAAAATTGAGCATAAAATATCAATAACCAGAAACCGTTATCTCTCTAGGAGATTGTTTATACCAGGGTTCCCATCAGAAATAGGAGGTAAGACAAGGTTTTGTATGCAGGTGGTTTGGGAAGTGAGCTCAGTGAACAGGAGTCGGGGGTGGAGAAGAGTGAAAACAAGACAAGTGGCAAAGCCAGTTGGTACAAAGTTTGTTATCAAGTTTGGTCACTGCTGTGGGAAACTGGGGCCTGCTCCTTCTGGGACTGAGAGCCATGAAGAATGCCTCTCAGAAGTGTCCACCCAAGGAGCACAGGTGGGACAGGCATCCACAAGTTCCCAGCCCCTACTGGTTGGTTGAGGATTGCCCCCAGGTGTTGTCTCCCTCACATTGCCAGTTTCACACAAGTGCTGAGTGGTTCCCATTGGTGTCCTAGTGCAGGTATCTGAGAAATTGAGTCAAAGGTGTAGCAGAAGTGAGGTACACTCAGGAAAATCAGAGTAAAATGTTAGGGTCCAGCGCATGTGAAGTGGACATGACCAAGTCCAATACTGGGATCAAAGGAAATGCCAGCTGACAGAAAAGTGACCAAGTGTGTTTCTCCTTTCAAATCTCAGATACCTCTACTGTTTACAAAAGTAGCTAGAGTATTTTTCAAATGCCTCCATGTGGCATTACACAACCTCACTTATCTCTTGGTTTCCTGAACTCTAATTCGTGTATAGCCTCAGTAACTTTGCACTTGATGACATATTCTCTTCCTTGTCCTCCGGTTTTTTTTACATGTTTCAATTGTGTCCCTCTTCTTCACAAGAGATGCTTCTCCTTGGGTGGTTTGGGATGGAGTCTTCTAATTTTTAAAAAATTCCATCAGTACCTAACTGTACTCAGCAAAAACCTGTTGACTTGAACTCACTTGATAGATGATAAATCCTTTCTCTAGTGAACACAGGCAGTAACTTCTTTGACATCAGCTGTAGCAACTTCTTTCTAGATATTTCTCCTGAGGCAAGGGAACAAAAGCAAAAATAAACTATTGGGACTACATTAAAATAAAAAGCCTCTGCACAGAAAAGGAAACAATCGTAAAACAAAAAGGCAAGCTATGGGATGGGAGAAGATATTGTCAAATGACATATCTGGTAAAGGGCTAGTATCCAAAATATATAAGTACTTTATAAAACTCAACACCCCCCCCCCCAAAATAATCCAATTAAAAACTGGGCAGAAGACATGAATAGACATTTCTCCAAAGAAGAAAGACACATGAAAAGATGCTCCACATCACTTATCATCAAAACTACAATAAGATATCACTTCACACCTGTCAGAATGGCTAACATCAACAACAAAAGAAACAACAGGTGTTGCTGAGAATATGGAGGAAAAGGAAGCCTCTTGCTCGGTTGGTGGGAATGCAAACCGGTGCAGCCACTGTGGAAAACAGTATGGAGATTCCTCAAAAAGGTAAAAGAACTACCCTACAGTCCAACCATCACACTACTAGGTATTTATCCAAAGAATACAAAAATACTAATTCAAAGGGATACATGCACCACTATGTTTATATCACCATTATTTACAATAGCCAAATTATGGATACAGCCCAAGTGTCTGTAGATGGATGGAGAAAGAAGCCGTGATGGGGAGGGGGTGCTGCTAGGTGGCTCGGTCGGTTAAGCATCCACCTTCGGCTCAGGTCATGATCTCATTGTCTGTGAGTTCAGGCCCTGCATCCTGCTGCCTGCTGTCAGCACAGAGCCAGCTTTGGGTCCTCTCCCCACCTCTCTGCCCCTCTCCCATGCTTGTGCTCTCTCTCAAGAATAATTAACTTAAAAATTAAAAAAAGAAGAAGGGGTATATATACCCAATATAATATTATTTATCCATACAAAATAATCAAATCTTGCCATTTACAACAGCATGGGTGGAGCTAGAGAATATTATGCTAAGCAAAATAGTTCATCTAAAAAAAATACCACATGGTTTCACTCATATATGGGATTTAAGAAACAATACAAATAAGCAAAGGGGAAAAAAAGAGAGGCAAACCAAGAAACAGATTATTAACTATAGAGAACAAACTGATGGTTACCAGAGGGAAGGTGCGTGTGTGGAGGGATGGATGAATTAGGTGATGGGGTGAATTCGTGCACAGGTGATGTATGGAAGTGTTGAGTCACTATATTGTACACTTGAAACTAATATTACACTGTATGTTGACTAATTGGAATTTGAATCCAAACTTAAAAAATCCTTTCTCTAGAGGCACAATGCTTTTTTGGGGGGCTTGTGGCGTCTTCCTACTCCTTAAGTCTATCGAGACCCTCACCAGTTAATGGGGCTTGGAAACAGCATCTATAACAAGGGGCAGGGAGGTGGGAGCACAACGCCAGCGCCTCAGGGTGCTGTAAGGCTTTCATCAGCAATTCATTCCGCGCTCTTTGTATTTGGTTCCATTCCAATTGCTTCACAGCCAGTAGCCCTCAGAAGGGACATATATTTAGACTAGACTACAAGCCTCTTGTTGAAGCTTATAATGAAACAAATGCACTGGTCCTTTCTCTGCCTATCCTTTTCCCCTCTCTGCTTTAGTCCTGTTCAGCTGTAGCATGAATAGTAACGAGGACCTGGGTGGATCAGCAGGGAACTCCTATTTGTTGGATTGTTTTAGATGGCAAAAAGGAACATATCTAAGTTACCCTCCATATTTCTTACTGTGAACTTAGAGCCACTTACATGAGGACTAGTCATGGCCACCATATTTAGTTGGTCAGGTTGTGCACTGCACAACTCTCAGGTAGCATTTGCATTGTTGTCAATATGAATATGTACCTGGAGGAGTACAGTGAATAACCTGTGTGGTCACAAATAGTGGCCCTCCCTGTCTGAGGCTCCACTCCAGTTCCACTGAATCAGAATCTCTAGGGAAGGGGCCCATGAATCTACATTTTAACAAATTTTACAGGTTTCTATTAACACTGAAGTTTGAAAATCACCACTTAGGAGATAGGTTTTAACAGAAAGAGGCACTGGAAAAATCTTAATCAATTGAATGGAGCCTTCATGATCTGAATACAGGATCACAGTGTTGTCAATCCTGGAAACAGTCTTTTTTTTTTTTTTTTTGTAAGATATGTGAATGAAGTGTTGGTGTCTTTCCCAAGAGGTGGCACCTAAGGGTTCTAAGGAAATAAATGTATAGACCCTATGTGCAGACTTGTGTATAAACCACTTTTGTATATACATATAGGATAGCTTTTTTGAACTTACACAGCTGTACATAAAAATAGCTGGTATTTTTAAGCCTGTGTCAACAATTTGAATTTTTTTCACTTTGTACCTTTGGGACTTTTTCTTTTGGTTGATTAAAGTTGCGTATACTCAGTGTGTGAATGAAGTGAAAAAAAAAAAGTGGGAAATTATCTTACCACCTGTGCCGTCACTGGATCCTCTCCTTCCCAGGCTTAAAGGTTCTTCTGGCTTCATGAATAACTTAGTGAACAAGTTGTCATTCAGAATATGGCTGCTCTCCTAGTGATCTGGCCATCTTTTCAATGTCTTTCAAAGAGGCCTCTATTGCCTTCTTTCCTGTGCACTTTTATATTCCAACTTTCTAAGGGAGAAATTCTGATTGGCCTGGGTTGTCACCACTCAATGTGAATGCTCCAATTAAGTAGCATCTTAGGTCAAGTCATCACCTTGGCAATAAGTCTTGCTCATGTTCATCATATGGACATGTGGTTGCTTCAGTCCTGGGCAGTCATTTTTGGTTCAGTGACTATCAGCTATAGTATCTTAGTAAAGAACAAAGACTATCCATGACCACTCTCCTCTGAATGGAGATGTGGGCAGAGCCAACATCTAGTACTTTACTGTTGTTAGAACAAGAAGGAAATGTAATTACTCAATATGCCATCTAGATGCCATATCCCCAAATAATAAGAGCTAATATATTTTGAGTACCACCTTATGCCAGACCTTTTTCTGATCACTTGAGTAGCATTCATAATTTAATCTTCAAAAGCAACTTTTTGTGGTAGATGTTATTACTAACTTCATTTTATAGATTAGAACACTGAGGGATAGAACTTGCCCAACAGTTTGTATATGGTGGAGCCATAATCAGAGCTCACACTATTTAGCTCTGAAGTCATTGCTTTTTATGACTATGTTGGAGTTGTGATAGAGGATCATTTCTGCGCATGTGGGGGGAGGGTGTAGGACAATTATACGAGGGGAATGCAATGCACAGATTAGGTTGGGTGGGCAAGCATAGCAGAAGCCTTCATTGGTACATGTTGGGGGAAGGAGTTGGAAGACAATGACAGGCAGATGCCACAAAGGGACGAGACACAGCTGAACTTGCCTTGAGGGCCAGACAGGATTCTAGCAAGGGATCCCGAGAGGTTTTTCTTATTCCTTCCTTGAATTCTTAAAAAGGACTATAAATGACAT
This sequence comes from Suricata suricatta, assembly GCF_006229205.1. Taxonomy (NCBI): domain Eukaryota; kingdom Metazoa; phylum Chordata; class Mammalia; order Carnivora; family Herpestidae; genus Suricata; species Suricata suricatta. Next base: position 119,999,215 of record NC_043705.1, read on the forward strand.
CTCATTGCCCATGGTTTCTTTTAAAAATAACACAATATTATACACCTTCCTCTGGGACTATTATTCTCCATCCTGGCCAGTTCCTCCAGGGGGTGCCTAGCATTCCTTGATAGAAAAGCCTTGAGAATTTAGGGTTAGACAGGAAGGTTTGGATCTGACTGTCCAAAGAAAGTGAGGGGGATGATACCTGCACTGCTGAGGAGCGTGGAGTTTGCAGCAGGGATGTGGAATGGAAGACTGTTCCACTCTGAAGAATGCTCTTCAAGTCATTGACCAGAGAAGTGACTAAGCTGTAATCAGTCTCCACTAAAGGTTGAGGCAAGGATGCTAGTATTTCAGGAGGAAGGGGGGAAGCTATTGAATTACTACAATAATTATCTTCCTTTTCTTTCTTTCCCTTTTTGTTTGCAGAGAGAGAGATCTGGTCTGCTCAGGTCAATGTGTTCTACATTGCTTGCTGTGGATTCTCTCTTAAATCCTTAACTTTTTGAGTAAAACACACAGTGATCATTGAAAAATTATTTTGAGGGCCCATACGGGTCTTGTCAAGGTCTTCTTGGTGCTTCTGAAATGGAATCTTTTCACCTTTCATTAGCTACTGTTTTCTTTCCATCAATGCCTTAGGAAGCAACACAGAGACATCAGAAGAAAATGGCTATTTAATGTCATTCCCAGGCTACAATCAGTTTCTTGTAGGTCGGGATTAATTTTGCTAGGCCTGATTGAAGACAGGGGGATGTACAGGATGACCTTTGCCCTCCCAAATTCTATGCAGCCCAGGGGGCTGTGCAAGGTTTGAGTTCTGGCCAATACTAGGCACCCTGAACGAATTAGGTATTTATATACCACAAACCAATACTCTGCTAAGAGTAGAATTTGAAGGAAGAGACTGTGGTTCTCTGGGTCAGTTGTTTCTCTGAGAAACACTCACAAAGATGTTCTCTGTTTCAGGCAGAACAATTACTCTAGAGACTTTGGGAGTTTCAAGACAACTGAATGCACGATAAGAAAGGAGATATCTTGGGGAAGATAGACTGTTCATCTCTACTGGGATTCTTCTGTAAGTCACATTATTGACTTTAAGGCAAAAGGCCATGAAAGTGTGCCTTTCCTTGAGACAGTAAGCTCTCTGTTTTCTGAAGTGAATGGAAAAAAAGGAGTGTATTGGTTCCCCATGTCAGTTTCCAGAAATGAGTATACTGTACAGCGTACTTCATCTACAACGTTACCAAACACAATTTATTGTTACTCAGATGATTCAGAAGACCTTCTGGGACCGCATCAAGATAAACAACAAATATTTTGTGCTGCAGCTGTGTGGAGGAGACATTGTCCAGTGACTTCTAGATATGAGTCAGAAAAATAAAAATAAATGCTGTTCTCTGTTATAACATATTCTAAACCAGTCATTCAATCAATTGGATTTTACAGTTTATTTGTAACTGTTGAGGGATTAAATAGGTATGTGGGGAATATAAAGAAATGTAAGTAGTGGACCCACTCCTTGCAAACAGTTACATCTACAAAAGTTCTTTGTTACAGTTTAAGACTAGAACTTAGTATTTGGGGTTTGTAATGGGTTTGCTAGGTCTGCTCCTACTGTCTACTTCACCTGCCTTCTAATATGCCTTCTTGCACTGTAGTGGCTGGAGAGCCAAACACCGCATTTCCCAGACTATCCTACCCTCAGGGCTCCAAATGTCTTTAAGTCCTGTCATTATGTTGCACTGTGCAATGTTTAGAAGGTAGAAATGAGGCAGAGGCCAAAATTTCACTGATTCTGTTTTTTCTTTTAAAAGTTTGGTCATGGAAGTATTTGAAATTTTTTTAATGTTTTTTATTTTTGAGAGGGAGAAAGAGACAGAGTGAGAGTGGGGGAGGGGCAGAGAGAGAGGGAGACGCAGAATCTGAAGCAGGTTCCAGGCTCCGAGCTGTCACCACAGAGCCCGATGTGAGGCTCGAACTCACGAACCGTGAGATCATGACCTGAGCAGAAGTCAGACTCTTAATCAACTGAGCCACTCAGGTATCCCGAGGCATTTGAATTTTCTGCAGATTCTGCAGCATTAACAGAAGTGTGTGTCAAGAGACAGTCACAGAAAGCTCATTTTCAAATGAGGATTAAAGTATGTCTGATTTGGTGTGGTGCCAGCTTCCTGTTCATGAGGGCCACCCCACTGTGGTGACTTCCGGACTTTGGCAGTCATATTAAGAGGTGGCAGTTTCCTAATCTTGAGAGAACCAAGAGCTCCCTTCATGACCCAGATCTACCATGTAGTTTGGGGAGCCATTTCTGAAGTGTCAACCTAAATCCTTGACTCACCTAATGATTCAGTAAGCTTTAAAAAGGTTTATTAATGCTTTTTTTAAAAAAGTTTATTTGAGAGAGAGAGAGAGAGAGCGAGCGAGCGAGCGAGAAAGAGAGAATGAGTGGGGGAGAGGCAGAGAGAAAGGGAGAGAGAGAGAATCTCCAGCAGGCTCCGCACTGTAAATGCAGAGCTCAATGTGGGGCTCGAATTCACAAACCCTGAGATCATGACCTGAACCAAAATCAAGAGTCAAATGCTTAACCAACTGAGCCACCCAGGCACCCTGATTCAGTAAGTTTTTTTTAATGTACTATAATAATACTTTCATTTCTCATTTTCTTGCTAGAATAGCTTATGTTCTCTGGAATTGAACCCTGTTCATGACTGTGATTGGATTTGTGTTTTTTTCATTTGATTGGATTTGAAAGTAGCAGTGATTATGTTAGATCACAGTATGGAATACTAGCAGTATATGACATGGAGTGGCAAAGTAGTTTCTTAAAATATTCATCACTTGGAATGAAGTGCCCAGTGAAGACAAAGACTTTGGTAGAGTGCCTGCTGACCATCGTGGTGAGAATAAGGAATACAAGATCTGTGGAAGTGGGTGGCTGTTTATACCTACACTCGAGAATATCAAGAAAGAAAATGAAATGATCAGGATCTTAAAGTTGTTGTCATGAGGCATGATCAGAGGACTAAGGAGCTTCCATAACTTTCTAGAAAAATCATTCATTTCATGTAGCTGCAGAGCTGATGCATTCTAACATCAAATACCATTAGATCCTTTGCACTGATAATTATGTTTTAATCTTTAAACTCAGAACCACTTGGTCTTTTATGTAAAACTGGGTATCGACTGGGGAAGAGTGAGACCCTGAGAATTGGCACTATTTGGGTGGGTTCGGTTGACCCTGAGTACCAAGATCTCCAAAACTCTTTTGAACCTCCATCGCCATAGAAGGATCTTTTCCTTCCCTGTCTGATAAGGCTGGTCCAGCCTTGCTTAGAGACTCTGTAATGACCTTACTGAGATGGTTTCATTGCAAGGGGATTTCAGTTTCCTCTTGCCCCTATTTCCCACCACTCATTGTTCTAGATCTGTAAGTAGAGTCAGCACCACCATGTCCCCAGAAGGACAAGTACAATGTCTATCTTATAAGGCAAAGGTTTACACACTGAGTAATTGCAAGATTTTGCTCATTTATATCAGCAAAAACCTAGGGAACAGGTGTGGGGATGGATTATGAGAATCTAGGCCAGAGAGGAAGAAACGTAATTTTAAATCTGGCTCAATTTGTTGCTGTGGGTGCATTTCCCAAAGATTCTGGATTCACTGTTCTGGTTTGTGCAATCGGTAATGGTTGTGACTCTTGGCCTGGCTGAATGACTGGAAATGGGACTTGATGGTGGCCTACATGGAAGGAAATTCAGGTGTCAGAAATCCATGGTATAATGCAGGGGGAGGAATCTTAAGAGAAAGAACTATTGAAGTAGGTATTTCACATAGGATGCATGATCCAGCAACTATCCAAAGAAGTCCAGAGAATGCTCTTTTCACCAATGCATTGAGAAACAAAATTGTGAGAAATATATCCTTGACAAATATTGTAGTTGGAGTCCTCTCTAGGTCGGGGTAAAGGTGAGAGAAGCGGTATTGAAATGTGAATTTTGATTGCAGTGAGTCTGGAGATACTGGAGTGGCAGAGGACAAGTAGCAGTAGTTAAATGCATGATTCAAGGTGGAAGCTGCTTCTGGTAGTAGAGCTGGAATAGTTAATAGGTAGTTGATTGATCCTGAGTAGTTAATTGATCATGACGTTCCAGGAATGGAGTGAATAGATGACTGGTCTATCAGGATCCCACCTGACATACATAACCAAAAATACTCCCCTTGAAAATAGTCCTGGCTTTTTTTTTCATGGAATACCAAGCTCATGTGACCTGAGCTGTCCATGGGCTTGGTGTTATCTGATTAATCAAGCTATAAGAATGGGTCTTCTCATTCTTCATTCTTCCACACCTCATCATTAAGTGTTCTTGAAGGCACAGGTACATTGCCTGAACAAAGGGCTCACACTCTTAGAGTATCACCTATTGTTGCATTGTCCTCTCCCTTAATTGCTACTTATAGATCCTTGGGGGTGGGACCAATGAACATGTTAACTAGGTAAAAAGAAAATCAAGCCTGGCTTATAGATGTGTTCCACATGATACGCTTGTGTCAGCTGGAAGTCAACTTCTGTAGCATTATAGCCCCACTCAGTGGTAACTTCGAAGGACAGTAGGGGAAAAAAAAATCTCTCAGTGAGAAGATCTTGTCAGTCTTACCTGAAAATAAAGGTGTTCAGAGGTCCAGGCTGAATCATTGGTAATGATTAATGGGCATTGGAATAGCTGGATGGTTACACATTTAGAGGACTGGTATCAAGGACTGAGGAAGAGGAATGTGAATGGAGCTGTTAGGATGGTCACACATACCTTCATGTTCAGGATAGGGCACATTTTGAGGATAAGTTGCTAAAAAATAAGTTGGACACACTGACCTGTTTTGTGGATATCTGTAAGCCCCTCTTTCCACGATCTGACAGTGTCTCCCCATAATTAGATTCAGGGTATGCATTTTTTTGTGGCAGGAATATCACGTAACTAATATTGGGTCCTCAGTGAAAATAGCAGGAGGCATATAATATCAATTTGTACCATTAAACTGAAATATGAGATTGCCACTCACCATTTGGGCACTTCATGCAAATGAACCAACAGGCAAAAGAGGGGTCATTATTAGGTCTGCTGGGTGATTGAGCCCTGTTATCAAGAGGAAATAGGAATGCCATTATACAATGGGAGCAGGGAGAAGTTTTTTGAAATGGAGGGGATTTTCTGGGGCATCATAGTAGTGCTGTGCCCAATGGTAAAAGTTATATTAAATTATATACTTAATGTGTATATTAAATATAGCTTTAATGGAAGACTACAGAAATCAAATATAATCAGGATCACAAGGAATAAAGATCTGGGTGACTCCACCAACTAAATAACTTGGCCCTGCTGTGATGCTGATTGAGGGTGAATGTAACCTACAATGGGCTGTGGAGGACAAGAGTTGTAAACACCAATGATAGACGTGCACCTGAAACTGGAACTATCATGGCCACTGATGATTTTCCTCCTTGTTCTTACATGTATAGTCTACATGATTAGCCATTTCCCTTCTTCCCTCATCCCTTTCCTTGCAATTTTACATATGGCCTACTGAAGGTGGTTAATTTTATAAGTTAATTTATATATAATAAATACCCTGGTGGAACTGAAACTGAACTAGAGAAAAAATTAATATCACTCAAAGATAGATGCAGAGACTTATGGAAGTTTGGGTCTCTTCTGAGTGGAGGTACATTTTTTTAAAAGTACAGGGACAGTTATGTAACTATTGTTTGGAAGTTTAAATATGAGAGAATGTAAGTATGGATGTTGGCAAGGCAAATGAACAGTCCATGGCATTTATGGTGGATTGGTGCTCAATACCCATGCAGGATTTCTTCTGTGAACTTTCATGATCTGCAGAAGTTAGAAAATAAGATTTTTATTGGCTCTCTTGCAGCTAAGATTATGGATGTCATTTCGGCTAAACCAATCAAACACACTTGGGCAAGATTTGGAAGGTGGAAGTGGAGGGGAGGCTATACTCTGCTGTACTTGCTTTTTTCTAAAAAGCAGAGTCATGGAGGGGGTGGGGGATTCATTTTTTTCTGTGGCAGCTTCAACATAGGTACCAGTGTCTAGCACTGGTTGAGTACTAAGAGGCAGAGCATTGGGCCCTCCCTTTGCTGGTATGTATGCAGGCATCGCACAACTTTCCTTTTTTTTTTTTTTTTAATGGTTTATTGTCAAATTGGTTTCCATACAACACCCAGTGCTCTTCCCCACAAGTACCCTCCTCCATCACCACCACCTCTTTTCCCCCCTCCCCCTTCCCCTTCAACCCTCAGTTCATTCTCAGCATTCAATAGTCTCTCAGGTTTTGCATCCCTCTCTCTCCCCAATTTTCTTTCCCTCTTCCCCTTCCTATGGTTTTCCATTAGGTTTCTCCTGTTCTCCTGTTAGACTTATGAGTGTAAACATATGGTATCTGTCCTTCTCTGCCTGACTTATTTCGCTTAACATGACACCCTCAAGGTCCATCCACTTTCCTACAAATGGCC
>NC_043705.1:120005828-120007755 GCF_006229205.1 Suricata suricatta
GCCTATCCACGAGGGGGAACTGCTTTTTTATTTCTTTTTCTTTTTTTCTTAATTTTTTTCTCCTTTTTTTGTACTTATTTTTTATTATTATTACCTTTTTTACTTAAAATTTTTCTAATTTTCACTCACTCCTTACTTTCTTTTCTCCTTTCTCCCTTTTTTAAATTTCTTCTAATCCAGATATATTCTCCTGTATCTCATCCTTACCTCTCCATCAACTGATCATACACTATTAGACTGTCCATTGTCCTTTGTTGTCTCTGACCCCCTTTATTTTTTTTCTTCTCTTCTCTTTGACTCTTTCCTCTCCATTTTCTTTCTTTTCTTTCCCCCTTTTAATGTGTTTGTATGATTTGTCTGTGCGTTTATGTACTTCTGTTCCCTCTGTGTTTGTCTGTCTGTTTTCCTTCTTAGGGCTACACCAAGAAACAAGCCAAAGTGTGCATGTCAATGAGTCCCAAATATCGCTGAGTAAGGAAATAAAATATCCAAAGGCACAACAGGAGAAACTGAGAGACACCATTAAAAGAATATTTCCTGAAACAACAGGCCCTGGAGAGTCAATAAGCCTCCGTTAACAGAGAATTATTAACAGGTGCACAGTGCACAACGAGCTTTCTAAAGGTGACAAGAGACAGAAAACTAGCAAAAATGACAAAACGAAGGAACTCTCCCCTGAAGAACCTCCAGGAAGAAGTCACAGCCACAGAACTGTTCAAGGCAGAGCTAGAAAACATACTGGATCAAGAAGTTTAAAAACTTGTCATAAAATTAATCGCTGGGGTTGAAAAAAGCACCAAAGAAGCAACTGAGACAATGACTAGGCACACTGAAAATAGGTGTGATGAGTTAAAAAAGGCTATAAATGAGGTGAATAACAAAATGGAGGCAGCCACCTCAAGGATTGACGAGGCAGAGAGAATAGGTGAATTAGAAGATATAGTTATAGCAAAAGAGGAAGCTGAAAAAAAGAGAGAGAAATTAATTCAGGAGCAGGAAAGGAGAATTCGAGACCTGAGTGATACAATCAAATGGAACAACATCCGTATCATAGGAATTCCTGAAGAGGAAGACAGAGAGAAAGGTCCTGAAGGGATACTAGACCAAATTATAACTGAGAATTTCCCAAACCAGGGAAAAGAAACAGACATTCAAATTCAAGAGGCACAAAGAACCCCTGTAAGACAGAATTTGAATCGACCTTTGGCATGACATATCATAGTGAAACTGGCAAAATATAAAGATAAAGAGAGAATTCTGGAAGTAGCTAGGGAAAAAAGGGCCCTAACATACAAAGGGAAACCTATCAGAGTTGTTACAGACTTTTCTAATGAAACTTGGCAGGCCAGGAAGGAATGGCAGGAAATCTACAATGGGATGAACAGAAAAAACATGTAGCCAAGAATCATTTATCCAGAAAGCCTGTCATTCAAAATAGGAGAGATAAAAGTGTTCCCAAATAAACAAAAATTGAGGAGGGTGGAGCCAAGATGGCGGAGAGGAAGGGAGCTCTGTAAACTCCCTCTGCACCGTTTTTTGAACTGAGAAAGATATTACGTTCAACTGAGAGAGCGGAAGGAGAAAATACGAACTCCAGAGGGAATAGAACCTCAAAGATACCTGAGTGAGTGGGGGCGAATGGGGGAGATCCGAGGACGGGCCATCCCGGACGGGCAGGGGAGGTAAGATCCCCAGCCCAACGTGGGGCAAGTGCATGGCGCCCGGGAGACAAAGGGAAGAGACAGACTCGGAACGCGCTCATAGAACGGTCTCTGGGGAAGAGGTATAGAATGCTTAGCTGCCCTTGGAGACAGAAACCCACTCCATAGATAACTGCTGGGCAGCCGGAATCCCGAACCGGGGTGGTGCAAGAGGAGGAATAGCCCCCAGCCCTGAGCCATCTCGGCGGGGAATCAGAGGCGCCTGT
>NC_043705.1:120007855-120009122 GCF_006229205.1 Suricata suricatta
TAGAACGGTCTCTGGGGAAGAGGTATAGAATGCTTAGCTGCCCTTGGAGACAGAAACCCACTCCATAGATAACTGCTGGGCAGCCGGAATCCCGAACCGGGGTGGTGCAAGAGGAGGAATAGCCCCCAGCCCTGAGCCATCTCGGCGGGGAATCAGAGGCGCCTGTGGCTGTGAGAACCGGCTGCTCTGGAGAGGCGCTCTCCCCGGCGGGAAGCGGCCTGAGCGGCGACTGCGCCGGGTGCGAGCAATTCGAACTTGGTTTTGGGAACAGGACCACGGACCGCATTTTCACGGCACACCCCGCCCCCTGCACGGACTGCGCGAATTCCGGGTCCCCACAGAGAAGAAATAAGATGCACGCCGACAGGACCCTCAGCCAGGAGTCGGTGGCGGGTGGAGGCCCGGGGGCGCGCGTAGAATGTGGGAGCTCCCAGCACATTTCCAGGAGCGCACAGCTTCTTGAGCTGGGCTATTGGAAACTAAGAGAGACTCGGTTTTTTGCTTTTTGTTTTTTTCCTTTCCCCCATTGCAATCGCGATCCAGACTGGGGGTGGGGACTCCGCAATTGAGTCTGTGAAGGTGCTCACTTCACCTCCTGCTGCTCATTTCGCCTCAGGCAGGGGCGGAGCCTCTGAGAGCAGACTCCAAGACTTCCCCATCAAACCAAGCCTATCCACCAGGAGGAGCTGCTGCCTGCTTTTTTTTTTCCCCCTTCGGTTTTTCTTTTTCTTTTGCTCTGTTTTGGTGGTTTGTTTTTTATTATATAACAATTTTCTTTCTTCACTAGTTTCGTATTTATTTCTTTGTCATTATTACCTTTTTTTTCTTTACTTCTTTTCCTTTTTCTTTACTTAATTCCTTTAAATTTTACTCCTTATATTCCTTTCTCCTTTCTCCCTTACTTTTTCACCTTCTCGCAACCCAGATATATTCTCCTGTATCTCATCCTTACTTCTCCCCTAAACTGGTCATACACTTTTAAGCGGTCTACTGTCCTTTGTTGTCTCCGATCCCCTTTTATATATTTTTTTGTCTTTTCTTCTTTCTCTGTTCTTCTCTTCCTTTTGTCTCTTTCCCTCCCATTCCCATTCTTTTCATTCCCCCCTGTAATGCGTTTCTTTGTTTGATTTGTCTGTGTGTATGTGTGCTTCTGTTCCCTCGGTGTTTGTCAGTCTGTTTTCCTTCATAGGACTACACCAAGAAACAAGCCAAAGTGTGCAAGAAGGCGAGTCCCAAATATTGAAGAGTAGGGAAATAAAATACTCAC